>NC_045985.1:6911459-7028763 GCF_010909765.2 Amblyraja radiata | reverse complement strand
GAGAGAAGGCGTGAACCACACGGGCAGCACCCGAGGTCAGGATCGAACCCGCTCACCAGAACTAGGAGACAGCAGCACTACTTGTGTCACTGCGCTGCCCTATTATTACACGCGTCACAGGGATCAAATCTACACAAGATCAGGAAATCGAAACTGGAAAGCCTCACCAGAACTCCAGAAATCTTCTGTTTCTGTTGCTGCTCCATTCGCTGGATCTCTGATTTCTTTTTTGTGAGAGACTGGATGGAAGATTTCGCCTGATCCTGGGATTGTGATTGAAAATCAGAGAATAAAAGTGTTAGATTATAAAGATGGAATTAAACAATGATGCGATCAAAATCGGTTTGCTTTTACCTTGTAGGTTTCAACAGCTTCTTTAACCGGCATGAAGCTGTGAGACTTGTGTTCCCGCCCAGCTGCACAAATCACACAGATCAGCTTCTTGTCAGTTTCACAAAACAGCTTCAGTTCTTCCTGATGTTCCTCGCACTGAAGTTTACTTTCCTTCTCTGTCCGATTCAGGCTCAGTGTTCGAAATTTCTCAGACAGTCTCGCCAAGGCCCGACTCACCCTGAGGGTGCGGTCTGTAAACACCTCTCTACATTCCGGGCAGGAGTTTCTCCCCTCCCTGTCCCAACTCTGTGTGATACAGGAGCGGCAGAAGTTGTGCCCACACTCCAGTGCCACCGGATCGGTGAAGAAATCCAGGCAGATGGGACAAACTACCTCCTCGGTCCAACTCTCGACCTGGTCTTTCGAAGCCATTTTAACATTTGATTTTAACCATCCACTTCCTGGTTTAAAACGCATTCCCATTCGCTGAAACTGCTGACACTGCGCACGCAGCCGTCTCGGGGAATGAATGTAATTCGGCTGCAAGTGTTCAGTGTGAAGATGCAGAAACACGGCTGAGGGGAGGCGGAGCTCAACCCCGTCAATCACAGCCCTGACCAAAAAGCCGATGTCATTTGTAATCAGCTTCGGGTAAATTTCATTCCCTTAAACTAAATACATCCGTGTTTCCTCTCGTGAATTGTTCATTAAATTAGGCTGCACAATAATATTCGTTCTATAGCAAACACTGTTATTTTATTTAACAGTCTCATGTGCAAACTTGAATTCAACTCAATGATTCAATTATACTCTATTGTCACATGTATCAAGGGACGGTGAAATTCTTTGTTTTTCCATGTAATCCAGTAAAATACAGACCTCACCCAGGCAGTACAGAGAGAGTCGCCACGTTTCTAGCGCCGACAAAGTTGCGATAAGTTCAGTGAATTCAACGTTATTTTCCTCTCATGGATTATTTTTTCCAATTTCATTCCCTGCTCCCATTTACATATCCTCAATAAGACCTGTACTGTCCTCGTCTGATCAACATCAACACCAATTCATTCACTCTGGTTCAGCGGACTCGTAATTCTTCTAAGTTTCAGACATGCCAAACTTCCTCGGTCTTCGGAGGAAGTAGAGGCGTTTAGATGTAAAGGAGGCCACATCGAGAGAACCGAGTGCCATAGACGAGGATAGAGGAGATGCAAGTGAATCTCTGCCTCCCATGAAAGGGCTGTTTGTGTTCCTGAATGGTGGTGAGGGTCGAGGTGTAGGGACAGAGTGGCGCCTCCCCTGGTGGGTTGTAGGGGAAAGCGCCTGGGGATGGGATGATGGGGTGAAAGATGAAGACCAGGGATCTCTACGCTTATTCTCTCTGGAGGGGAGCGAGGTGAGATCTGATGTGCAGATAGTGGTGGAGATACAAGTGAGGGCACCATCAATAGCAGTAGAGTTGAAGCCCTGTTTCCTGAAGAAAGAGGACACCTCCGATGTCTTGGAGTAGAAGACCTCTCGCTGCTCCCCCTCTGTGATCCTGAACCAGTCTGAAGAAAGGTCTCGACCTGAAACGTCACCCATTCCTTCTCTCCAGGGATGCTGCCTGTCCCACTGAGTTACTCCAGCTTTTTGTAACCCAGTCTATCCTCGGTTTAAACCAGCATCTGCATTTCCTTCCTACACACCTCATCTAGAGCACTGATGTAGCGGAGACGGAGGAACTGAGAGAAGGGGATGGCATCCTCACAGGAGGCTGGGCTGGAGGAGGCACAGACTGGGTAGCTGTTGGAGTGAGTGCGTTTGTGGTCAATGTCCCGATGTCCAAGGAAAAATGGAGCCCACAAGAGAGTGGTGAGTATAGGAGCAGGGAGGTTCTACTGCAGTTGTACAGGGTCTTGGTGAGACAACACCTGGAGTATTGCGTACAGTTTTGGTCTCCTAATCTGAGGAAAGACATTCTTGCCATAGAGGGAGTACAGAGAAGGTTCACCAGACTGATTCCTGGGATGGCAGGACTTTCATATGAAGTAAGACTGGATAGACTCGGCTTGTAACTGAATCAAGGGATATGGGGTGAAAGCAGGAAGAGGGTACTGAATTCAGATGATCAGCGGTTAATATGGGCAGAATGGCCTACTCCTGCACCTAATTTCTATGTTTCTACGTTTCTATGGTAACATTTTGGAGAGTGAATCCATTTGTCTGGGATGGAACAAGATTTTTATGAACTGGGCCAATGTGTGGATTAAAGGCTGATTTATCTAACTCGGACAAATGTGATGCAAGTTGGAAAAACAGGTCAGGGCACATTATACACATTAAAACGTTACGCCCTGTGTTATTTTTAGCAGACTAGAGAGACATTGGAATGCAGCCACACAGCTCCATGACAATTGCACCAGGGATGGGCAGGGTGGTGACGAAGGCGTTTGGCACATTTGCTGGGTCCGTGAGGGTATGAAGTACAGGATTTGATACAACTGTACAAGACACTAGTAAGATGCACACCTCCAGATTCAGGGACAGTTTCTTCCCAGCTGTTCTCAGGCAACTGAATCATCCTCCCACAACCAGAGAGCTGAACTACTATCTACCTCATTGGTAGATCTGCATCACACAACAGCCTGTCTGTCTTTTCGTCTTTTTTTTGTTATTTCAGTGTGTTTCAAAATTGTGGGTTAATCTTCTCTGGTGTATTTTATGTGGGGGGTGGGGGAGGGGTCGGGGAAAACTTATTTTCAATCTCTTACCTTGTCGGAGATGCGATTGTTTTCCGGATCATATCTCCGGTCGCTCTGCGGCCTAACATCATGGAGCTGGCGGCCTTGCTTATGATTATGATTATGATACACTGTAATGGATCGATTGTAATCATGCATTGTCTTTACGCTGACTGGAGTGCACGCAACAAAAGCTTTTCACTCTACCAGATTTTAAAACCAAGCTCTAAAGTCCATACAGTTTGGGGTTTACTTCATTTAAACACTGAAAGCACTTGGCACCAAATTCGAATAAACAAATCTTATCTATTAGGTTATTGTGCATTTTACTGGTTGTGCGAATTATCCAAATTCAACAAAGGGGGGTTAATCTGTTAATGTATCAATTCGTCATGTTTAGGGGGTCTTTACCCTCAAAGAGGATCCGCTCATAGCTTCCACAAATGCTTCTTGATCAATTAAATTCTACCAGAAGTTCACTTCTCGCTCCTGCATTGAGGGTCTCTCCACTATTCCACCTCATGCATGCGCCGTATCTGCAGACTCTTGTGTCCCAGTGAATTCTGGACATCAACAACGATGACCCAAGCATTATAAATGATTACATTAAACAAATCACATGTTTGTAGAACTTAAAAATAGCAGAATATGGTTTAAAAATATGCAGCACGTCGAGAATGTTAGCACAAATTTCATGCATGTTCAGTTCAGTTCAGTTCGCTGCAGTGCCGCTTTCAACTGATGCCGAGCTGTTTAAATGTTTAAGAAAGAACTGCAGATGCTGGAAAAATCGAAGGTAGACAAAAATGCTGGAGAAACTCAGCGGGTGAGTAGCATCTATGAAGCGAAGGAATAGGTAACGTTTCGGGTCGAGACCATTCTTCAGGCTGCCCCACCCGCTGAGTTTCTCCAGCATTTGTGTCTTCATCCGAGCTGTCTAAATGCTTGCGCGGCGCAGGGTCCCCACCTGGTGCTAAAAATCGATACTGCGGAATCGGCCGATATGCCCGTGGGGATGGTGAATCTGGGGCAGAGAGAATGAACAGATTGCGATGCTGGAGGCCGGCATCGACGTGGGAGCAGCGGCGGTGACTGAGACACAATCCGACATGACGAGAGAAACGAACAGGTGAGACCGCAAGAGCTACCTGGTTGTCTAACTTGAGTAATACATTGTGCTGTTAATGTGTGTGTGTGTGTGTGTGTGTGTGTGTGTGTGTGTGTGTGCGCGCGCGTGCGTGTGTGCGTGTGTGTGTGCGTGCGTGCGTGTGTGTGTGTGAGAGTGTGTGTGTGTGTGTGTGTGTGTGTGTGTGTGTGTGTGTGTGTGTGTGTGTGTGTGTGTGTGTGTGTGTGTGATGTCTGTGTGTGAGTCGTGTGTATGTGTCTGTGTGTGTGTGTCTATGTGTGTGTGTGCTGTGGTTTGGATTCTATGTGTGTGTGGCGCTGTGTGTGAGTCTGTGTGTATGATCTTGGTGTGTGTGTGTGGTGTGTGTGTGTGTGGGTGTGTGTGTGGGTGTGTGTGTGGGTGTGTGTGGGGTGTGTGTTGGTGTGTGTGAGTTGTGTGTGAGTCTGTGTGTCTGACTGTGTGTGTGTGGTGTGTTTTATGGTTTGTGTGTGTGTGCTGTTGTGTGGTATGTGTGAGTTTGTGTGTGTGTGTGGTTGTTCTGTGTGTGTGTGGTGTGTGTCTGTGTGTGTGTGTGTGTGTGTGATGTGTGTCTGTGTGTGTGTGTGTGTGTGTGTGTGTGTGTGTGTGTGTGGTGTCTGTGTGTCTGTGTGTGTGTGTGTGTGCCTGTGTATTTTTTTGTAAACCAGCATCTGCAGTTCTACTTATTGCTAGCAAATGGAATCAGCAGTGGGGCATCGAGGGCGAGATGGGCCGAAGGGCCTGCCCGTATTTTCCCCGTCTCTGGAGAAACACAGAGTGCTGGAGTAACTCAGCGGGTCAGGCAGCATCTGTGGAGAACATGGATCGGTGACGTTTCACAGAGTGCTGGAGTAACTCAGCGGGTTAGACAGTATCTCTGGAGAACGTGGAGATGTGACGTTTCAGTTCGAGACCCTTCATCTTCTTACAAACCAGCATCTGCAGTTCCTTCTTACAGCCTGAAGAAGGGTCTCGACCTGAAACGTCACCTATTCTTGGTTTCTTGGTCCTCCAAAATATTCCAAATGGAATTTAAACTGGAGGTGGTGAAGGGATGGCTTAAGCCAGAAATGGTTATTGGGAAGAAAGAGCTACTTTAAATTTAGTTGCATCTGGTTGGGTAACTATAGTTGGGTGGAGATTATTCCATGCTTTAATTGTGCGGGGGAAGAACGAATTGCTGTACACATCTGTCTTTGTATCTGGGATCACAAATTGGATCGAATGCCCTCGTCTGCTCCTAATTGGTTTGGGTTTGGTGTAGGTCTTGTAGTCTATGTCGAGCTGACCATTTAACATTTTGTAAAAACAGGTCAAACGGTGAGCTTCACATCTGTCTTGGAGAGGGTTCCTTCCACCCCAGAGAATTCAGAAGTTTGGTGACACTCGCTTCTCTCTCATAGGTGTTAGTAACAAATCGAGCTGCCTGTCTTTGGACACGTTCGATGGAAGAGGTGTTTTTATTTGTGTATGGGTCCCATGCTGCAACTGCGTAGTCCTTTCTCTCCAGAGATGCTGCCTGACCCGCTGAGTTACTCCAGCGCTATGTGAAGCGTCACCTGTTACTTGACCCGCTGAGTTACTCCAGCACTTTGTGATTTTTGCTCCAGAGTCCAGCGCCTGCAGTTCCTGGTGGCTTGGTTTCCTCGGTGGAGGGTGAGGGAAGCTTCTATGTTGGACTGAGAAGATCCAATATGACCCTCAGTGTGTTCTCTCAGGCTCTGTCCGTGGAGCGACACCACCACCTACAGGTCACGGCCGGTGCTGCAGGGGCCAGGATCTTGTGCGGTGAGGGTGGAGGTCTCTGTGGTTTCCCCGTTGACCCAGGTCTGTGTTTGTTTCCCACAGACCCCGGTGCTGCCCCCCACCATCACCGACCAGGTGCGGCTCTGGGAACTCGAACGTGACCGGCTACAGTTCACCGAATGCAAGTTCACAGTGTGGTGGCTGCACCGGAGAGAGGTTGTGGGGGATGGGGAGAGGGAGGGGACTGGGGGGGCGGGGGGGTCAAGGATGGGGGAGCGCGGGGCAGGAGGGTGGGGGGCGGGGAGAGGGATGGGGGGGATGGAGAGAGGGGGATGGGGATGGGGGAGGGCAGAGAGGGGGGTTGGGGAGAGGGGAGGGGTGCGGAGATGGGCTGAGGGGAGACGGGGGGATGGGAGACGGGAGGGGGAGGGGAGACGGGGGGGTGAGGGGAGGCGGATGGTGAGAGGGAGTGGGGAGAAGATGGGGTGGGGAGAGAAGGGACGGGCAGAAAGCAGCCTCGAGATCTCACGGTCGAGTTTAGGGTGAACTCCCCCTTCTCATTGTGCCCCTCCTTACTTCCCCCACCCACTTCACTCCCCCCCCATCTCTCTCTCCCCCCACAGGTGTGCTGTACAACCAGTTCCTGTCGCAGGTGGACTTTGAGTTGCTGCGTGACTATGCGCGGGACCTGGGGGTGCTGGTGTGGGAGAATCCCCCCAAGCGGCTGATGGTGGTCACCCCCACCGGCCACCCCGACGTCAAACGCTTCTGGAAACGGCAGAAACACAACTGACCACCCGGGGAATCTCCCCACATTCACGCCCCCTCCCCTCCCCCCCATTCCCGCCTCCCACCCCTCCCCCCCAAAGCCCAGACTAGAGTAACCCTCCCAGCTTTGTCTCCCCCTCCCGCACATTCAGTCTGAAGAAGGGTCTCGACCCAAACCGTCAGCTGTTCCTTTCTCTTCAGAGACGCTCACAAGTTATAGGAGATTAATTAGTCCATTCGGCCCATCGAGTCCACTCCACCATTCAATCATGGCTGAACTCTGCCTCCTAATCCCATTATCCTGCCTTCTCCCCATAACCCTTGACACGCGTTCAGGCTGCCTGACCCGCTGAGTTACTCCGGCACTCTGTGTCATCTCCATGTTCCCCAGAGATGCTGCCTGACCCGCTGAGTTACTCGGCACTTTGTCTCCATCTCCACCAGATTCCATTCCACAAAGATAGACACAAAAAGCTGGAGTAACTCAGCGGGACGGGCAGCATCTCTGGAGAGAAGGAATGGGTGACGTTTCGGGTCGAGACCCTTCTTCAGACCTGCCTCTCCCGCTGAGTTACTCCGGCACTCTGTGCCCTGTCCATGTTCCCCAGAGATGCTGCCTGGATCCTCCCCTACCCCCCACCCAGGTCACGGGGAGGATTGTTGGGGGTGGGGGGGTGTCCACTGGGTCCAGTCCCCAGCACCCCCTCCCCAAGTTGGGCTGGGCAGCGGGAACCGTCCCACCCTCCCGACCACGCGTGATCCTGGGACCGGCGAAGATTCACCACCGACAGAGGCGGCCGCTGTTTCTGTGTGTTTTTGCATTTTCTTAATAAAAGGTGGATGAAGAGAAGTCTGTCTCAGTGCACGTTGCCAACGCCATCCCAGAGAGCAGAGAACACTTTGTAAAATAAAACTTAATTCACAGAAGTATTCACGTGTACACACCAGCGCCCAGCGTTCAACACATTCATATTATGCAGGAAGGAACCGCAGATGCTGGTTTAAACCGCAGATACACACACACACACAAAATGCTGGAGTAATTGAATTGAATCCTTTATTTGTCATTCAGACCTTTCGGTCTGAACGAAATGCTGTTGCCTGCAGCCATACATGTAATAATAACAAAACACAATAAACACAAATTAACATCCACCACAGTGAGTTCACCAAACACCTCCTCACTGTGATGGAGGCAAAAGTCTTAGAGTTACTGTCTCTTCCCTCCTGTTCTCCCTCTGCGCCGAGGCGATACCCCACCGGGCGATGGCGCCCCGGGGGGTGGTCGAAGCTGCCCGCAGCTGTTGCAACGGGTGCTCCGGAAAACAGGCACCAGCCTGTGACCTGCGAGCTCCCGACATTGTCCTCCACCGGCCCGCGGCCGAGCCCAGGATCCAGGTCGCCGCCGCCTCAGCCGCCGTAGCACCGTCTCCGCTCCGCACCGGGCCGCCCACAAGGCAGCGTCTCAGCCCCGCACCGGGCTGCTCACACGGGAGCACCTTCCAGCCGGTAGCCGTGCCGGCCGCACAGGAGTGTCTCAGCCCCGCACCGGGCTGCCCCCACGGAAGCACCTTCCAGCCGGTAGCCGTGCCGGCCGCACAGGAGTGTCTCAGCCCCGCACCGTTCGCCCTCACCGGAGCGCCGAGTCGTGCCGCTACCCGGACGTCGCCACAGCTCGAAGACGGCCAGCCTCGCGTTGGTGAGTCCTGGCTGGCTCTACCTCCGGACCCTCGAGGTCGGTCGCAGGTTGGAGGCCGCCAGCTCCGCCATTAGGCCTCAGCGCAGACGGGGGAAGAGAAGGGGGATACGACAAAGGTCGCATTCCCCCGAAGGGAGAGACAGAAAGCTCTGTTTCACCCTCCCCCCACACACATAACACCACCTAATAACCAAAAAAATTACTAAACTAGACAAAAAAAACCGACATAAAAAGTAAAAACAGACAGACTCAGTGGGACAGACAGTATAGTTTAGTTTAGAGATACAGCACGGAAACAGGCCCTTCGGTCCACCGGATCCACACCGACCAGCGATCCCCGCACACTAACACCATCCTACACCCATTAGGGACAATTTGTGCATTCACCAAACCAATTAACCTACAAACCAGCACGTCTGTGGAGTGTGGGAGGGAACAGAAGATCTCGGAGAAAACCCACGCAGGTCAGGGGGAGAACGTGCAAACTCCGTACAGACAGCGCCCGTAGTCGGGATCGAACCCGGGTCTCCGGCGCTGCATTCGCTGTAAGGCAGCAACTCTACCGCTGCGCCACCGTGACCGATTTGTGGAATTCTCTGCCTCAGATGACAGTGGAGGCCGATTCACTGGATGCGTTCAACAGAGAGTTAGATGGAGCCCTTAGTGCTGGTGGAATCAAGGGATATGGGGAGAAGGTAGGAACGGGGAACTGATTGTGGATGATCAGCCATGATCACATTGAATGGCGGTCCTGGCTCGAAGGGCCGAATGGCCTCCTCCTGCACCTATTGTCTATTTATCGATGTATCCCATCTTGTCCCCCTCCCCTAAACCTCTCCTCTTCTCCCTCCCCTCCTTTCTCACCTCTCTTGACCCCCCCCCACGCCTCCTCCCCTCTCCGCTTCCCCCCCCCCCCCCCCTCCCCCCCCCCCCCCCCCCCCCCCCCCCCCCCCCTCACCAAGGAAAGGTTTCGAGGGATAGACACAAAGTGATGGAGTAACCCAGCGGGTCAGGCAGCATCTGTGGAGAGAAGGAGTGGGTGACGTTTCGGGTGGAGATCCTTCTTCAGACTGAGAGTCGGGGGGAGAGGGAAACGAGAGATATAGACGGTGATGTAGAGAGATATAGAACAATGAATGAAGGATACGCACAAATAGTTTGCATGATACGGTGTTGTGCAATGTGTTGGAGAATTGAGTAACGGACGAGGTGACGCCAGGTGGCAGCCTGTTTGAACTTCCTCATTCGGGAGGAAGTGGATGTACTTGTGGATACAAAGTGCTGGAGTAACTCAACGCTTTGGGTATCATTCTTGGGGGAAACCAGCTGAGTTACTCACTTTGCACTTTGCGAAATTGCTCGCAATTTGTTTAATTTGACGACACGAGCCCCTCGGTCCACCAAGTCTACGCCGACCAACAATCTCCGCACACTAACACCATCCTACACGCACTTCGCGTAACTCAATTCAATCTCCCTCATATATACCAATTTCTAAAACACCTCTATCCATCTATCCGCTATAAATATTATGTCGGATCTTATTTGTAAATACATTTTAGTTTATATCTATATCAAAAGTAAGATCTTGACCACTTCCGATGTTATTCCGCCCATCTATCTCCACCTATCCCCAAACTCGCCTTTACGCCGCTGTTGAATTCCGCACCAACACCGCTTGTGTCGCGTTGTTACTCGGGGGGAGTTTAGGACCCGGGGGAGCCCGGAGCTCAGGACCCGCCGCCCACCCGCGGCTGCTGCTGAACCCGCGGGAAGGGAGATTGTTTCAATCTTTATATTTTCACTAAAGTAATTTCTGTTCCGTTGCCGGACGCGGTTAACGCGTTAAAATGAACGGATCGACAGACAGACAGACAGCTCTGATTTCAGTTGCTGTTTATTTCACTCTTCCCACATTTACATTTTTTTTTACACCCGGAGCGGAACCGGAGCAGATTCTCAGCCACTTGTTTACATACCCAGTCCAGAAGAAAGGATAAAGTTTCTCCGTGAATTTATTCCCAGTGAAGGTGTGGAGATGGGACTTGGTGTCCGCGTCGTAAAATGAAACTGTCCCGGACTCGTAACTGAGATAAACTCCCACCCTCCCGGGGATGGGACGGGCGGGGAGATGGGATGGAGGGGAGGTGAATGCTTGAAACTCGTCACCCCCCCACCAACTCTGCCGCCCGATGCTCCAGACTCCAGTCTCCGGGGTCAGTGGGGCTAGACGCTTCCTCTCCACAGACTCTGCGGCGACTCCCAGACTCCAACGCCCACTCCCCGCCACCTCCACCTCCCAGTAATGTCTCCCCGATGTGAATCCCTCCGATCCCAGCACACACAGCCAGTCTGTAAACCTCTTCCCGGTGTCAGGGAGAATCCTCCGGTCCAGGATCCGTCTCACCCTCTTCCGATCCTCAGACACCTCGAGCTCCGCATGCGCTGTTTCCACATCCAGGGTGACGGAGACTGGGGGGAGAAGCAGAGAATCAGAGAGTCCCCGGGGGTCAGGGAGAGACTCGGGCAGCGCGGCCCCGGGACCGGGGGAGAAGCCGCTCGGCTTCAGCCACAGCCGGCGGACAACTGAAATCTTGCCCGGGGTTTCACCCCAACCACATCCGGTTGGCAACAGACATCTTTCCCATAGTTCTTACCCAGGGAAGGAGAGGGGAATTTTGTGAGGTGGGGGAGGGTGGACGGGGAGGACGAGTGCGGAGAATGAGGAGACTTGCGAGATTGCGGTGGGGATGGAGGAATGAGGCGGGCTATTCAGATATGGAGGCAGATCGGAGTAAGAGGATATTGAGGTGAGTGGTAGTTTGAGGTTGTTAAAGAGGAGGTAGAGGTGTGGGGTGGAGTCACCATGATCATAGTGAATGGGGGGGAGACATGAGGGGCCAGATGACCTGCCCCTGTTTCTTTGAGTGGAGGGTGAGAGAGGGAGGGGTGGCTTGGACCATGGAAGGAAGCAGAGGTTGAATGATCGGGTGTTGGACAGAATGGGTGGAGACTTGTGGTTGTAGGGTCGCTGAAAGAGAAGTGATTCACGGGTGGATTTGATGGGTGTGTACAACCAAGAACACACTGATCTATGTGAACCAATATATGAACTTCACTGAGGGACTTGACAATGTTGCGCATGTAAGGCTGGTCCAGAAAGTGAAGGCAGGTGGGATCCAAGGCGAGCTGGTGAAATGGATCCACAATTGGCTTGGTGGTTGGAGGTAGAAGGTAGCGGTAGAAGGATGAGTTTTCTGCTTGGAGGTCTGTGACTGGTGGAGTGCAGCAGAGATCGGTGCTGCAGCAGGGATATCAAATCAAGAGTGCAGGTTTATCTTGAGAGCAAGGAATTTTAAAGTGGATCTGAGTAGTAAGTTTTCTTTACACTGAGAGTGGGTGATATCTGGAACATGCTACAGAGGAGGCGGTGGTGAGATCTAATCATTATATTTGAGGCACTTATCTAGGCGAGGTGCAGAAGAATACCAATGTAATGTGGGCAAATCGATTAGTAAAGCTGGGAAATAGGTGGACATGGGCATGATGGGCCGAAGGGCCTGACGCTGTAATGTACAACCATGGCTCTCAGCTCCAAGAGCACTGAATGACTGAGTCTCCACAGCCACCTGTGCAGGGAATTCCAAAGGTTCCCCAGTCTCTGCGTGCAGTAATGTCTCCTTATCTCTGTCCTACATGGTGCAGCCCACATTCTGAGAGGGTGCCCGTTCTCCACACCCCTCAGACAGGGGAAACATCCTCCCCGCATCCAGCCCACTGAGCCCTGTAAGAACTTTGTGTTTCACTGAGATCTGCCCCCAATACACCCGAACTCTTGAGTACACCGGCCTAGTCTACTCAATCTCACCCCGCACAACAAACTCATTGTCCCAGGAACAAGTATTGTTAATCTTTGCTGCATTTCCTCTGTGTCAAGTCTGTCAATTTATCGGTACACAGGAGCATAGGAACACAAGAAAACAGGAGCAGGATTAGGATCCGCTCCTCAGGCTTGCCCCTCCATTCAATGTGATCATGGCTGATCTAAGCTGCCACCAATTCCTCTTCTGTGTGAGTTCCCCATAATCTTAAATATTCGATCTATCAAATATTTATTTGTAGCCAAGTTGCACATATCCAATAACTCAGCCTTTTACCACCACCTTGGAAACAACATTCCAGATATTCACTAGCCGATGGAATACAACATTTACCTGAAGGTCGCAGACAGAGGATGTTGGTAGAGGGTACACAAAAAAGCTGGAGAAACTCAGCGGGTGCAGCAGCATCAGCGATGGAATACAACATTTACCTGAAGGTCGCAGACAGAGGATGTTTGTAGAAGGTTGTTTTTCAGACTGGAGACAGAGTCCACAGTTGTTCCTTATTTATATACACGATTGGTCGTGTATGTAGGTTGCACGGTTAGTCAGTTTGCAGATGGAACTAAAATTGGTGACATTGTGGAGAGTGAAGAAGGTTATCTGAGAGTAAATGGGATCCCTGTGAACTGGGCCAATGGGCTCAGGAACGGCAGGTGGGATTTATTCATGTGGAGGTGAGGTGATGCACTTTGCTGAGACAAACCAGGGCAGGACATACACAGTCAACGGGGAACTTTATAGAACTGAGAGATCTCGGGCTGCAGGTACACAGTGCCATGGAAGATGCAACAGTGACAGGCAGGGTGGTGAGGAATGTGTTTGTCACTCATGCTTTCATAGGTCAGGATATTAAATACAACGTTTGACAAAATAAGGTTGTTAGCAAATTAGAGAGGGTGCAAA
This sequence comes from Amblyraja radiata, assembly GCF_010909765.2. Lineage (NCBI taxonomy): Eukaryota > Metazoa > Chordata > Chondrichthyes > Rajiformes > Rajidae > Amblyraja > Amblyraja radiata. The sequence continues at coordinate 7,015,566 of NC_045985.1, read as the reverse complement.
AGGATTTATGATAATTTCATCAGGTCTTAAGGGCTGGGTTATAAGGAGACGTTGGACAGGGAGGGACATTTGTCTTTGGAGCCCATCCAGGTGCTTTTATAGATGTGTATAAGATCTATATAAGGTGCACAGATAGGGTGAATAGCCACAGTATTTCACCCAAAGCAGGAGTATGAACGTCTGACTCTGTGATGCTTCCCAACTGATGGGTTTAGTGGTATCTCCAATTTCCCTTCAGTCCACAATACTATTAATGTTTGCATCTAGGTATTGCTTAAAGATATCAGAAGGAATAATGGAAAAGGTACAAGCTTTACCTTGCTTGAAGTCATCAGATGTTTCTTTGAATGCCGTGTTGAACGAAACAGGGCAATTAAACTTTTCAATAGGCAAGGCTTCATCTACCACCGACAGTGGTTTGGCTTCATCACGAACCCTGCAAATATTGAACAGCTGGTTACAAACTGAGCATTAGAAATGTTTTAAGCTGTTCCACAAAACACTTACAATGTTTCCGTCAAGACAATGTCCTACCTTCGCTTGCGACCAGCTTCCTCCTGAAAGAAATAAAGCACAAATCTCAATTGATTGAGATGGACCATCCTCATCCCGATAGTGGGAATTTCACCACATTTCTACAACCCTCTGATAATTCCCATTTCCCAACTCTTATCGCCACTGTCATGCAGAGAGAAAGCGGATATTGCCGCAGAGATGTAGAACGATGGGGGAAAGCACAAGGAATGTTCATGAGAATGACGTCATAACTGAGAGGATGGAACTTAATGAAAAGACGGGGCAGGTCGTGGGATTTCATCTGGAGAGGATGTCAGGAATGATGAGAGGGAATTTAATATTATCGGTGGATTGAAATGGGTGGGGATGAAATAATATCTCAAATTGAAGGGGAGATTAATAATCAAAGCTGAAATGTAACGTGGTCTTCAATAAATACCGAAAGGATTGCAGTCATGAGAACATGGAACTCACTTGCAATGGAAGGACTGACGCCAACAGCTGAGATAAATTTAAGTGCAAGCGGGATAAACACATTAGGGCTCCTGGAATTTGGGGTATTGTTACCGTGTGTGGAGAGTAGATGGGAGGGATGATGAGTGGAGCAGAAAACTTGGCTGGATAGGATGGGCCAAATGGCCTGTCTATGATGTAGAATGGGATGTCATTCTATGGTGAAACAAGATGGACAAAACAAACAGAGCAAATTCCCCCAAGGTGACCACCCACTGCTGATGGGAACCGGATATAGATGATCAATCTGATGTGTGCGCCACGTTCTAGATTTCAATGTTAATCCCCACAATGTGGTCATGGCTGATCTAGCCCAGGACTGAACTCCTCCTCTTTGCCCCATTCCCATCGATTACAATTCCCCGATTTTTTTAAATGTATCCTCCTCTGGTTTAAAATATGTCTGACATGTAAAACCTCTCAGAGTCTCTTGGTTGGAGAATCCCAGATATTCACCGCCCTCTGTCCATTCGTGGAGCTTGGGATCAGATATAGGATCACCTGTCATTGTTCTAAACTCCACATAATACAAACACCTCTCTACATTCCGGCCAGACAGTCCTGAGATCCCATAGATTCAGCGGGAGGCCAATTAGTTTCTGAACAACAACAGCTGGAACAGAGGGAACATTTAATCAGTTCCGAATTACTGGTAAATGCAGCATTTATTTCTGAAATGTCACCCGCCATTTTGTGACTGCACTTTCACTTCACCAAACTGTAGTGTAACCCCTCACCTTCAGAAACACCACACTGTATTTTTGATCCATCTGTTGCTGCAACTTTAAGAGTTCCTCCTGAATGGAATTTAAATTCTCTTGAATCTTTCCAAGATTTTTCTCCATTGTATTTAGAATCTTCTTCTCTTCCTCCCGGATATCTGCCAGTGTGCGCTGCTCTTTCTCAGTGAGAATCTGGTGCATTTCAGCATACTGGGATGTGATCTTGGACTGAAGGTTGTGTGATTGTTCCTGTGAAATAAGAGGTGAAGAACAATATTTATTGTGTTTCCTCACGACTTTAACGGTGACATTTGGCCTGTGCAATTTATTTGCTTTGACAATTCAATAGTTTGTCTAAGGTAGACAAAAATGCTGGAGGAACTCAGCGGGTGAGGCAGCATCTATTGAGAGAAGGAATAGGCGACGTTTCAGGTCGAGACCCTACTTCAGACTTTCAAAGCATTTAGACAGTTTGTCTAACTCAGGGTTGGGGAACCTTTTCATGTTGGAATGCCACATTAAGTTAGCTGTAATCTAATAAGGCTGCATTCAAAAAACTTCAATTATATATATTTCACAATGTACATTGTTTTGTAAAAATCTAACTACTATGTACTAACTTCAAGAAAATGAAAACAATTTGTGAATTCTAAAGTTAACTAAACTTTTAATTACTTTGTTATAACTGCTTTTTTTGGGAAAGCATTGAATATTTGGTTGCAACATGGAGGTACGCAGTTTCAGCTGATCTTCTGGATCCGTCATTTGTAACCTTAAGGGTGTCTTTGTTTGTATTAGGTAGGAGAATGTAGATTCGCAGAAATAAGTGGTTGTAAAGCAAGAAAGCATTTTTCGTGCATGTTGGGGTATTCTATTGCATTTTTCCATGTTTCAATCGGATATTTCTTAGCGTTAAAAAAGGACTTTAAAATGTCATCTTCTGAGAGCTCAATCAATTCCATATATAGTTCTTTAGGAGCCTTGGAGACATAGAAACATAGAAATTAGGTGCAGGAGTAGGCCATTCGGCCCTTCGAGCCTGCACCGCCATTCAATATGATCATGGCTGATCATCCAACTCAGTATTCTATACCTGCCTTCTCTCCATACCCCCTGATCCCTATAGCCACAACAGTATCATAACGGAGACATCAACAGTAAGGTTGAAATGCTAATTTGAGTGTGATGTCTTGATTCTCAAAGTCAGTGAACCTTTCATTGTATTCTTTAATTAATACGTTTATAACAGCTGCGTATTCTTCAAATAATTTGCATGAATCCTCCTGCTCATCAATGACCTTCACTTACTGGGGGAAATGTTTATCCTGAAATTTAATTTTGAAGAGTTTTGAAAAAAGATAGCTTTTTTCAAAATGCTTGGATTCTTTTTGCCACACATCATATATAGACATAGTTTTACCTTGCAAAGAAACATTCAAATCATTTTGCTCTGACATGATATCACAGGGAAATGTAGTATTTCTATAGAAATCTTCTTTCAATAATTCACATTGCTGATTCTGTTCTTCATGAAATTTAACTACCTGTTCTCGCAACGATGAAAATGTTGCTAACACCTGTCCCTGCAATAGCGAACGCACTTTACAATGATACGGTAAATCCACACTGAATGCCTCATCGTCCAACTTTAGCATATTACGAAACTGACGATGCCATGTTGCATTTGCACAAATATAGTTAACAATACTTATAACTTGTTGCAAAGTGTCACTTAAAATAGTAGATTTAGCACAGAGATTTTGCTGATGCAAGGTACAATGAAATGAAATTAGAGCATCTGGATCTGATAATACCTTTTTTTAAATCTGTGTAATAAACCCTTCACGTTTTCCTGTCATGGAAGGTCTGTACATACACTCACTAAATTAACCAAATCCAGTCCAACTTCACGACATTTATCTTGAAAGTTGTTGAAGAAATCTATTCCTCGTGTTCTACCTGTAAGAGTGTCCAAAGCGACTAACTCTTCGTGGCAAAGAACATGTTCTGTTATGGCCCGAATGAAGTATAAAACCTGCGCCGAGTCAGTAGTATCAGTTGATTCATCCAAAGCGATTGATTAATGTATAATTTCCTTTTGGAGTATTGCGTGAAGTTGTTCTGTGACGTTGAGGCCTAATTCATGCTGCTGATCAATGATAGTTCTCCTTGAAAGAGGCAGTTGTTTGGACTGTGAAACCTTATCGGGGTCTAAGCATCCTTCAACTTCGACAATGCATTCTTTAACGGTTTCTACATCGCTAAATGGCTTCCCTTCACCCCCCCCCCCCCCCCCCCCCCCCCCCCCAGTATACAAGTCGCTTCAGTAGCATTATTTCCGGGTCTTGCCGCTGCTTGAAATAACTGCCTTTGCTTTTCATCTTTTAATTTCTGCAATGCAACCTTTCGCACCTCACACTCTAAGTTGAAATATTTGTGGTCCTTAGGACTGGCATAATGCTGATGAGCATTGGATTTCTTCAATGTTGATATTACAGTATCACAAAGCAAGCAAATCATCTTAACTTGAGCAGAAACAAGTCAAGTCAAGTCAATGGAGTTTATTGTCATGTGTCCCTGATAGGACAATGAAATTCTTGCTTTGATAATATTGCAGTTCGCAATACTCATTAAAAACTTTTTTTTTCTTCCCTCAGCGTTCTTTTGCGTATTTTTTTTTTACATGATGGGCTGTTAATCAGACATAATTTTTAAAAATACAGTCGTACAAATACGCTGTTTAACTATTCCCAAATTCAACTTCAAACGTAAAGGCACGTGTACCACTATCAAAAGTTGATAATACTGAAGACTGGACGGCCAGCGGACTCTCCCAGACATTTTCCCTCTGGTCAACCAGCCTCAGGCGGTGGTGGCGCCAATTAGGCAGTGAGGTTAACGTACATTCTAGAGTCGCCCTCATGACTTACTAATGTTTTAATTGCGGCCGTCAGTCGGGGAGGATTATTTAGTTGAATCTTCTTTTACTCTTTGGTATTTTAAATACGTTCATTTTAAGATTAAAATAAAATTAATAAAAGTCAAACAAAAACATATTAATAAAAATAAATGGATTTGTTCTACAAAATTTGGATTCATTCAAAAATCCGCACTTAATGGCCGCAGGTTCCCCACCCCTGGTCTAAATGCTTCTGAAATGTCGTGAGTGTAATTTTATAACCCATCAATCCTCTACCCCCAATACAATTCCCTGCTGCCTGTTCCTTTTCACGTGCCCATTAAATCCCATTCATCCGTCCATGACCCAATTTCCCAGGGATTATAACAGTCGCCGATTGACCATTGAACCAGCGTGTATGGGGGACGTGGAAGGGATCCGACGCGGTCACAGGGAGAAGGCGTGAACCACACGGGCAGCACCCGAGGTCAGGATCGAACCCGCTCACCAGAACTAGGAGACAGCAGCACTACTTGTATCACTGCGCTGCCCTATTATTACACGCATCACAGGGATCAAATCTACACAAGATCAGGAAATCGAAACTTAAAAGCCTCACCAGAACTACAGAAATCTTCTGTTTCTGTTGCTGCTCCATTCGCTGGATCTCTGATTTATTTTTTGTAAGAGACTGGATGGAAGATTTCGTCTGATCCTGGGATTGTGATTGAAAATCAGAGAATACAAATGTTAGATTATAAAGATGGAATTAAACAATGATGCGATCAAAATCGGTTTGCATTTACCTTGTACATTTGAACAGCTTCTTTAACCGGCAAGAAGCGGTGATCTCTGTGTTCCCGCGCATCTCGACAAATCACACAGATCAGCTTCTTGTCAGTTTCACAAAACAGCTTCAGTTCTTCCTGATGTTCCTCGCACTGAAGTTTACTTTCCTTCTCTGTCCGATTCAGGCTCAGTGTTCGAGCTTTCTCAGACAGTCTCGCCAAGGCTCGATTCACCCTCAGGGTGCGGTCTGTAAATTCCTCTCTACATTCCGGGCAGGAGTTTCTCCCCTCCCTGTCCCAACTCTGTGTGATACAGGAGCGGCAGAAGTTGTGCCCACACTCCAGTGTAACCGGATCGGTGAAGAAATCCAGGCAGATGGGACAAACTGCCTCCTCGGTTAAACTCTCGACAGGGTCTTTCGCAGCCATTTTAACCTCCACTTCCTGGTTCAAAACGCATTCCCATTCGCCGAAACTGCTGACGCCCTGCAGCAATTAATTGGAGCGCCGGAGGCTGAAGTGCATGGGATCAAGAGGTGAATGGATAGGGTGAATACACAGTCTTTTACCCGGAGTAGTGGAGTCGGGAACTAGAGGACACAGGTTTGTGGTGAGAGGGGCAAGATTTAATCGGAACCTGAGGAACAATATTTTCACACAGAAGGTCGTGGGGAAATGGAACAAGCTGCCAGAGGAGGTCAATGAGGCTGGACAACAACGTGTGGGCCGGGTTTAGGACCCGGGGGAGCCCGGAGCTGTGGAACATCAATGAAAGGGGCGGGGCACGACTGAGGGGAGGCGGAGCTCAGCCCCGTCAATCACAGCCTGACCAGAAAGCCGATGTCTTTTGTAATCAGCTTCGGGTAAATTTTATTCCCTGAAACTAAAGGTTTTCCAGTTAAATGGGTGATTGGAACGTGAGTCTGACCATAAAGTGCCAACAAAAAAACAGAAAGCGTTGTCGGCATTCAGCAGGTCGGGCAGTGTACAGTATCTGGAAAGGGAAGGGTTAATATTTCTGAGGTAATATGGAGAAGCAGATTGAACCACTGCCTCACGGGGCCAGAGACCCGCGTGGGTTTCCTCCGGGTGCTCCGGTTTTCTCTCACATTCAAAAGACATGCGGGTTTCTAGGGTAATTGGCCCTCTGTAAATTGCCCCAATATGTTGGGAGTGAACGGGAAGGTGGGATAACAGAGACCAAGTGATCGATGGTCCATGTGGACTCGGTGGGCCGAAGGGCCTACTTCCATGCTGTATCTCTAAAGTAAAGTAAGCTCCACTCTGGTCAGAAAATCAACCTTGCACTGCCGCTCAACAGGGAAAACAAGTAGTCATCAATACTGCACAGGAACAGGCCCTTCAACACACAATGTCTAGCTTATGGAAGGACCATTCAGAAGCCTGATAACAGAGGGGAGGAGGCTGTTCCTGGGACTGGTAGTACGCGCTTTCAAGATTCTGTACCTTCTGCCCGACAAGAACAATGAGAAGAAGGAATGACCGGGGTAGAACAAGTATTTGATTATGTTGGCTGCTTTTCCATGATGAGGGGTGATCTTAGAAGAGATGTAAAAAAAATCATGAGAGGAACAGATCGGGTAGCCGCACAGTGCCCCTTGCCCAGAGGAGGGGCATCAAGTACCAGAGGACATAGGTTTAAGGTGAGGGTGGAAAGGTTTAATAGAAACCTGAGGGGTAACTTTGTTCACACAATGGGTGGTGGGTGTATGGAATGAGCTGCTGGAGGAGGTAGATGAGGCGAACACTATCGCAACGTTTCAGAAGCATTTACACAGGTACATTGATAGGACAGGTTAGAGGTATGTGGGCCAAACGCGGGCAGTGCAGGTCGGTTCAAGAATCTAATGGTTGTGGGTAAGGAGCTGAGAATGGGAGCTCTAATGAACCTCTCGGTTTGTTCACGGCCACATAGAACCAGAACAGTTCCTTCAGCCCACATCAGACTGCAATGCCTCCTCCGTATGTGCCTCGACCACCACTCCAGCGGCGCGTTCCAGGCACCCATCACCCTGTGTGATAAAACATGCCCCGCACATCTCCTTGAAAGATCCCGCTACTGTGTTAAAATCTATGGCGTCCCGTCATTGACTTTTCCACGCTGGGAAAATAGCCCTGAATCATTCCAAGCCGAGAGCAACCCGGCGGGGGGCAGCCGAGAACGAAGGGGGAGCCGGCGCGGGGGCCTGGTGCGGCGGGGCCTGGTTCACCGCTGCGGGGAAATATAGACTGTTCCATGAACTTCTCGCAACCTAACCGGCGCCCACTGTACCGCCCAGGTCAGGTCTGTACCGGGTTACTGGCAAAAACAAGGCATTTCACTGATCCGAGGTACATTGAACAATAGAGTATGATTGTTTGAGAAAGAACTGCAGATGCTGGAAAAATCGAAGGTAGACAAAAATACTGGAGAAACTCAGCGGGCGAGGCAGCATCTCTGGAGAGAAGGAATGGGTAACGTTTAGGGTCGAGATCCTTCTTCATTATATTCTTCAAAACATTTATCTGTTTTGTAGTAAATGCCTACTATTTTCTGTGTGCTTAAGCAAAGCAAGAATTTCATTGTCCTATACAGGGACACGTGACAATAAACTCACTTGAACTTGAACTTGAACTTGAACTTGGTATTGAAGTGATGTTATTGTGTCTGATATTGAAGTGATGTTATCACCCTTCTTCAGACTGGTATGGGGGTGGGGGGGGGAGAAGAAAGGAGGAGGCGGAGACAGTGGGATGTGAGAGAGCTGGGAGACAGCAAGGACTACCTGAAATTGGTGAAGTCAACGTTCATCCCGCTGGGGTGCAAACTACGCAAGTGAAATATGAGGTGCTGCTCCTCCGATTTGCGGTGGGACTCACTCTGGTCTGTATTTTACCGGATTGCATGCAAAAGCAAATAATCCCACAGTCACGAGGTACACGTGACAATAGAGTATAATTGAATCATTAAATTCAAGTATACACATGAGATTATTAAATAAAAATCGAGCGTATAAGAAGGAACTGCAGATAGACACAAAAAGCTGGAGTAACTCAGCGGGACAAGCATCATCTCTGGAGAGATGGAATGGGTGACGTTTCGGGACTAGACCCCTTCTTCATTGCAGTGTCTGTGGTATTGAAGTGATGTTATTGTGCAGAGTCTGAGACCATATTCCGCTTGGGGAGTCTGCATCCTGGGGGCATGAACATTGAATTCTCCAAATTCTGTTAACCCTTGCTGTCTCTTCCCCTTCCTATTTCTCCCTCAGCCTTCGGGCTCCTCCTCCTCCCTTTTCCTTTCTTCTCCCCGCACCCCACCCACTATCAGAGTAAAGAAGGGTTTCGGCCCGAAACGTTGGCTATTTCCTTCGCTCATTAGAGATGCTGCTGCACCCGCTGAGTTTCTCCAGCTTTTTTGTGTACAGACAAATTACAACCTTTGCACGCGTTTTAACGTTTTTCCACGAGTACTCTCTGGAACGATAGGTGATGAATGTACAGAAGTCGAAGTCACCGCATGAATAAATAACACTATTAAATGTACAGATACTGACTATGTGTGAATGAATAGCTTGCACGGTTGTTTATTTGTTTTGTCTGTCTCTGGGTCTATAACTCAGCGGGACAGGTCAGGCATGGCAATAGCCAACGGAGAGGTTGAGAAGGAGTTTCTTCCCAGAGGCCATTCGGACTGTAAACTCTTATCTCACCAGGGACTAACTTTACTGAACTTTTTCCTTCCAATATTTAATATGTAAAAGAATATGTGTGTGTTTGTGATTGTGTTTATAGTTTGTTTGGTTGTTTGTTTGTTTGTCTTTTTGCACAAAGTCCGCGAGCATTTGCCACTTTTCATTTCACTGCACATCTCGTATGTGTATGTGACGAATAAACTTGACTTGACTTGACTTGACAAAGATGCTGCTCCTGCTCCTGCTCCAGTATCTCAGGGCAGTCCCAGCTAAAGATCTTATAAGATCTTTGGTCCCAGCAAAGATGCCGATGTTGCTCCTGCTCCAGTATCTCAGGGAAGTCTCAGCAAAGATGCTGCTGCTGCTGCTCCTCCAGTATCTCACGGAAGTCCCAAAGATGCTGCGCCTGCTTCTCCAGTATCTCAGGCCAGTCCCAAAGATGCTGCTCCTGCTCCAGTATCTCAGGGCAGTCCCAGCCAAAGATGCTGCTCCAGTATTTCATGGCAGTCTCAGCAAAGATGCTGCTCCTCCTCCAGTATCTCAGGGCAGTCCCAGCTAAAGATGCTGCTGCTGCTCCTCCAGTATCTCAGGGCTGTCCCAGCTAAAGATGCTGCTCCTGCTCCTCCTCCAGTATCTCAGGGCAGTTCCAAAGGACCAGGGACTAACTTTACTGAACGTTTTTCCTTCCAATATTTAATATGTAAAAGAATATGTGTGTGTTTATGATTGCGTTTATAGTTTGTTTGGTTGTTTGTCTTTTTGCACAAAGTCCGCGAGCATTTGTCACTTTTTATTTCATGGCACATCTCGTATGTGTATGTGACGAGTAAACTTGACTTGACTTGACATCCCTGGAGAGAAGTGATGGCGCTGGCCAATCACGCTGTCAACGGGGGGGGGGGGGGGGGGGCTATTGTGGTCCGGGCCGACCAATCATGCATCTGGGGGCGGGCAATCGAGATCTCGGCCGGTCAATCACACGTTAGTGGGCGGGACATGGTGATCTGGATCCACCAATCACGCTTAAGGGGGCGGGACATCGTGATCTGGACTGGCCAATGACGCGGCAGTGGGCGGGACATCGTGCTCTGGACCGGCCAATCACGCGTCAGTGGGCGGGTCATAGCGATCTGGACCGGCCAATCTCGCGTCAGTGGGCGGGCCGGTGATGTCAGAGAGAACAAAGGATTTTGTGAATGGAGCTTTAACTGGAGCGCGCTCATGAGTGACGGCAGGTTAACGAGGCAGTGTTTACGAGGCCTGTCCCACCAGTATGCGACTGACTCCATGCGGCAGCAAAGATCCCATAGCGGAGCTATAGGATCTTTGGTGAATGTTATTTGTTTCAGAAGGAACTGCAGATGCTGGAAAATCGAAGGTAGACAAAAATGTTGGAGAAACTCAGCGGGTGCAGCAGCATCTATGCAGCGAAGGAAATGGGCAACGTTTCAGGCAGAAACCCTTCTTCAGACTGGTGGGGGCTCGGGCAGCGCGGTCCCGGGGAGAAGCCGCTCGGCCTCAGGCACAGGCGGGCGGACAACTGAACCCTTCACCCACAACAACATCGGATGGACACACACATTTCCCCCAAGTTTCTTAAGCGGGCAGGAGAGCGGAAATTCTGCGGGTTATCGGGAAGGGCAGGGGGCGAGGCATGCGGACGGGGAAAACGAACGCGGAAAGTCAGGATGAACGGGACATTGCGGGTGAAAATGGAGAAATGAGGCGGGTATTCCAATATCTTGCCAGTTGCTGGGGAGGGAGAGGCAGATTGGCAGATGAGGAGACTGGTGTGAGTTGTAAATACAAATGGTTAATGAGGATGTAGAGATTGACAATAGGTGTAGGAGTAGGCCATTCGGCCCTTTGAGCCAGCACCGCCATTCAATGTGATCATGGCTGATCATCCCCAATCAGTACCCCGTTCCTGCCTTCTCCCCATATCCCCCGACTCCGCTATTTTTAAGAGCCCTATCTAGCCAGTGAACCTGCCTCCACCGCCCTCCGAGGCAGAAAATTCCACAGACTCACCACTCTCTAAGAGATAAAGTGTTTCCTCATCTCCGTTCTAAATGGCTTACTCCTTATTCTTAAACTGTGGCCCCTGGTTCTGGACCCCCCCCCCCCCCCCCCCCCCAACATCGGGAACATGTTTCATGCCTCTAGCGTGTCCAAGCCCTTAACATTCTTATATGTTTCAATGAGATCCCTTCTCATCCATCTAAACTCCAGAGTGTACAACCCAGCTGCTCCATTCTCTCAGCATATAACAGTCCCACCATATAACCATATAACAATTACAGCACGGAAACAGGCCATCTCGGCCCTACAAGTCCGTGCCGAACAACTTTTTTCCCTTAGTCCCGCCTGCCTGCACTCATACCATAACCCTCCATTCCGTTGACATCCATATGCCTATCTAATTTATTTTTAAATGATACCAACGAACCTGCCGCCACCACTTCCACTGGAAGCTCATTCCACACCGCTACCACTCTCTGAGTAAAGAAGTTCCCCCTCATGTTACCCCTAAACTTCTGTCCCTTAATTCTGAAGTCATGTCCTCTTGTTTGAATCTTCCCTATTCTCAAAGGGAAAAGCTTGTCCACATCAACTCTGTCTATCCCTCTCATCATTTTAAAGACCTCTATCAAGTCCCCCCTTAACCTTCTGCGCTCCAGAGAATAAAGACCTAACTTATTCAACCTATCTCTGTAACTTAGTTGTTGAAACCCAGGCAACATTCTAGTAAATCTCCTCTGTACTCTCTCTATTTTGTTGACATCCTTCCAATAATTGGGCGACCAAAATTGTACACCATACTCCAGATTTGGTCTCACCAATGCCTTGTACAATTTTAACATTACATCCCATGCCATTCTGAAAGGGACGCGTTAATCCCTACTCATTGTTTCCTTTCTGCCAACCACTTCTCTATCCATGTCAGCACTCTACCATCCCGGGAATTAACCTTGTAAACCTACGGTGCACTCCCTCAATAGCAAGACTGTCCTTCCTCAAATTAGGGGACCAAAACTGCACACAATACTCTAGGTGTGGTCTCACTAGGGCCCTGTACAACTGCAGAAGGACCTCGTTGCTCCTATATTCGATTCCTCTTGTTATAAAGGCCAACAAGCCATTCGCTTTCTTCACTGCCTGCTGTTACTGCATGCTTACTTTCATAGACTGATGTACAAGGACCCCCCAGATCCCGTTGTACTTCCCCTTTTCCCAACTTGACGCCGTTTAGGTAGTAATCTGCCTTCCTGTTTTTTCTACCAAAGTTGATAACCTCACATTTATCCGCATTAAACTTAATCTGCCATGCATCTGCCCACTCCCCCAACCTGTCCAAGTCACCCTGCATTCTCATAGCATCCGCCTCACAGTTCACACTGCCACCCAGCTTTGTGTCATCTGCAAATTTGCTAATGTTATTTTGAATCCTTTCATCCAAATCATTGATGTATATTGTAAATAGCTGCGGTCCCAGCACCGAGCCTTGCGGTACCCCACTAGTCACTGCCTGCCATTCTGAAAGTAACGCGTTAATCCCTACTCATTGTTTCCTTTCTGCCAACCACTTCTCTATCCATGTCAGCACTCTACCGCCAATACCATGTGCCCTAATTTTGCCCACTAATCTCCTATGTGGGACCTTATCAAATGCTTTTTGGAAGTCCAGGTACACTACATCCACTGGCTCTCCCTTGTCCATTTTCCTAGTTACATCTACAAAATATTCCAGAAGATTAGTCAAGCATGATTTCCCCTTCGTAAATCCATACTGACTCGGACCGATCCTGTTACTGCTATCCAAATGTTCGGCTATCTCATCTTTTATAATTGACTCCAGCAACTTCCCCACCACCGATATCAGGCTAACTGGTCTATAATTCCCTGTTTTCTCTCTCCCGCCTTTCTTAAGAAGTGGGATAACATTAGCTACCCTCCACTCCGCTGATCCTGAATCTATAGAACATTGGAAAAATATCACCAATGCATCCGCGATTTCTAGAGTCACTTCCTTAAGTACCCTGGGATTCAGACCATCAGGCCCTGGGGATTTATCAGCCTTCAGTCCCATCTGTCTATCCAATACCATTTCCTGCCTAATGTGGATTTCCTTCAGTTCCTCTGTCAGCCTAGATCCTATGGCCACTACTATATCAGGGAGATTGTTTGTGTCCTCCTTAGTGAAGGCAGATGTGTGGTGGAGTTGCCGTGATCATACTGAACGGGAGGGGACTGGACAGGTGAGGCAATCTACTGCTATTTACTTGCTTTCTTTAGTGTAGGGTGGTTTGATGCGTCTGTACAACCAAGAACACTATAATCTCATTGTGAAGCAATATATGAACTTCACTGAGGGACTTGACAATGTTTTGCATGCAAGGCTGGTCCAGCAGGTGGGATCAAAGACAAGTTGGTAAAATGGACCCACAATTGGTTTCGTGGTTGGAAGTAGAAGGTGGAGGTTGAAGGATGATTTTTCTGCCGGGAGGGTCTGTGACTGCTGGAGTGCAGCAGAGATCGGTGCAGCAACCATTGCTGTTTATTTTATGTTTTCATGGCTTGGATGTGAATGTAGGAGGTGTTTGGGAAAATGGCGGCGCACCTGAATGCAGCGGCTTTGCTCTCCCCCGTGTGGATGTTGTTGTTTTTGTCTGTCTTGTCCGTCTGTCTGAGGACCTGCGACTCAATACACAACCGGCAGGACCTTCTGAGGATTGGGACGCTGTGTAGCGAACTAGAGTTCGCAAGGAGCTCCCACAACGACGATATACCGGCAGAAATCACCCGCCCAGCGAAGTCCGAGTGGATCATCTTACCGAAAGGACGGTGCGGGAGGCGGCGCAGGCAGAGGCGGCAGAAGCGCGGTTGTCGAGCCGGCATTCAAGCTAGGCTAAAGAAAGATCCTTACAGACCAGCGCTACCCAGCATCTTTCTGACGAACGCCCGATCGCTCAACAACAAGATGGACGAGCTGGAGCTGATCACTGAAGAAAACAAAACTTTAAATACCTGCTCTCTCATGGTGGTAATTGAGACCTGGCTTCACGCTGGGATCCCGGACGAGGCCATCAGTCTGGTAGGTCGCACAGCATACCGGGCCGACAGGAGCAGTGACTCTGGTAAGAGCAGAGGGGGGAGGGGGGAGGGGGGGGGGGCTATGTATTTACTCCTATGACAAGTGGTGTACGAATGTAAACGTTGTCGAGAGACATTGTTCACCAGACATGGAGTTTATTACACTGAAATGTCGACCCTTCTACCTGCCGCGGGAGTTCACAGCTGTTGTTATTCTGGCTGTTTATATTCCACCAAGTGCCAACATCAAGCTAGCACTGAACACCCTGCTAGCATCAATCAACAAATTACAGACTGCGCATCCTGATGGGATTTTCATCGTGGCTGGAGATTTCAATCAGGCTAATCTAAAAACTATCCTCCCTAAATTCCACCAGCATGTCACGTGTCCGACGAGAGGTCAAAATACACTGGATCACGTGTACAGCAACATTAGGGATGGATACAACGCCTCCTCTCTCCCTCACCTCGGCCAGTCTGACCATCTATCACTCTTTCTCACCCCGGCATACAGACCTCTCATTATGAGAACCAAGCCCAGTGTGAGAAGCATAAAGACTTGGCCCGAGGGCGCTGCCGCCCAACTTCAGGACTGTTTTGAGCGCACCGAGTGGGACTTGTTTGCAAACCAGGACATACATGAATATACATCCACAGTCATGTTCTATATACAGAACTGTATTGACAACGGCACTGTCAACAGGGAGGTCAGGTGCTACCCAAACAATAAACCATGGATGACCAGGGATGTCAGGAACCTGCTGAGAGAACGGAACTCAGCCTTTAGATCTGGCAGTGATGAATTGTACAGCACTGCCAGATCTAAACTAAAGAGAGCCATTAAGGAGGCAAAGACAGCCTATGGAAGAAGGATAGAGGGGTATTTCAACGAGAGGGACCCTCGGCATGTCTGGCAGGGCATTCAGCAACTCACAAACTATAAGGGCAAGGGGGCGATCATCTGCAGCAGTAACAACTCGCTAGCTGAGGAGCTCAACCATGTTTTCGCCCGGTTTGAGCTGAATGAGGCAGAGCATGCACCTGCAGCCGCACCCAGCACTGACAACCCACCACTCGCTGTGAGTACGGAGGACGTCAGAAGAACACTCCGCAGGGTCAACCCCAGGAAGGCTGCTGGACCAGATGGCATCCCAGGGAGAGTATTGCGGGACTGTGCAGACCAGTTAGCGGAGGTTTTTAGCGACATCTTTAACCTCTCTCTGTCAACGTGCACTGTCCCTAAATGCTTTAAGACTGCTACCATCGTACCTGTACCCAAAAAAACATTAATTACGAGCTTGAATGACTATAGACCTGTTGCTCTCACTTCGACGGTGATGAAGTGTTTTGAACGGCTGGTCCTGGCCCACATTAAGTCCTCACTCCCATCCACCCTGGATCAGCATCAGTTTGCGTATAGAGCTAATAGGTCAACGGAGGATGCCATCAACATAGCTCTACATTCTGCACTGGCACATCTGGAGCGTCCTGGCTCATATGTGAGGATGTTATTTGTAGATTTTAGTTCTGCATTTAATGCCATCATCCCCAGCAGAATGGTGGACAAACTGTCTGATCTGGGTGTTAATGCAAACACATGTGGATGGATTAAGGACTTTTTAACAGACCACCCACAGACTGTCAGGATGGGGTCCAATTACTCCCCAGTCCTGACGCTCAGCACAGGAGCGCCACAAGGATGTGTGCTGAGTCCCATCTTGTATACAATATACACTTATGACCGTATACCAACACACAGTACAAACAGGATCATCAAGTTTGCGGACGACACGACTGTGGTGGGACTGATAAACAACAACGACGAGTCTGCCTACAGGGATGAAGTCCAAAAACTGACTGTCTGGTGTACCAAAAACAACCTGGTACTAAACCCATCAAAGACAAAAGAACTGGTCGTTGACTTCAGGAGGAAGAGGAGAGAGGAACCTGCTCCCTTATACATCAAAGGAGACATGGTGGAGAAAGTCACTGGCTTTAAGTTCCTGGGAATAAACATCTCCCAGGACCTCAAATGGCAAATGAACACCGTCACTCTCTTGAAGAAGTCTCATCAGCGGCTGTATTTCCTGAGGTCTCTGCGGAGAGCAAACGTTTCACAGCCGCTGCTGTTGTCCTTCTACCGATGCGCCGTGGAAAGTATCCTCTCCTATGGCTT
Organism: Amblyraja radiata; assembly: GCF_010909765.2. NCBI lineage: Eukaryota > Metazoa > Chordata > Chondrichthyes > Rajiformes > Rajidae > Amblyraja > Amblyraja radiata. Next base: position 6,999,163 of record NC_045985.1, on the reverse strand, counting down.
CCTGGTGTGGTTTGCTAGCTGTACTGTGGCTGAGAGGAGGGCGCTGCAGAGAATTATAAAAACTGCACAGAGCATTACAAACGCTAACCTGCCCTCCTTGGATGATATATACAGGGCCCGATGTTTGCGTTGGGTCACAAACATCAAGCAGGACACATCCCACCCTGCCAACCACCTTTTCACTCTGCTACCCTCTGGGAGGCGATACAGGTCTCTGTAGACTAAAAAATAGTTTCTACCCATGTGCGATAAAAGACTACAAGACCTACACCAAACCCAAACCAATTAGGAGCAGACGAGGGCATTCGATCCAATTTGTGATCCCAGCTACAAAGACAGATGTGTACAGCAATTCGTTCTTCCCCCGCACAATTAAAGCATGGAATAGCCTCCACCCAACTATAGTTACCCAACCAGATGCAACTAAATTTAAAGTAGCTCTTTCTTCCCAATAACCCTTTCTGGCTTAAGCTCTCCCTTCACCACCTCCAGTTTAAATTCCACTTGGAATATTTTGGAGGACCAAGAAACCAAGAACTTAACTCTAACAGAGAACACTGGGGGAAGCACAATATAATTTGGGGTGCAAGATAATGCGCTATATTCTTTTAAAATATTTTTAATACCTATTTATTATTTTCTTTACTGATCTTGTGTATATGTGAGTCAATGGCTGTTGTGTTTTGTTCTTTTTTAATCTTTTATCCCGTGTCTTCTATGTACACACCGAAGGAGATGCAATGGAATTTCGTTGTACAGTTGTTATGCAATGACAATAAATGTATTCTATTCTATTAATCGAATAATTTGCCATTTAGTTCAAAGTTTCAAAGATAAAAGGTGACAATATTGTGCAGGAGTTACCCAAGGCCCAAAGCTCTTGTGGAGGTTCCGCCTCACAGCGCCAGAGCCCCGGGCTCGATCAGGCAGTGGATGTGAAAGTGCGATAACATAGAACTCGTGACAGAAGGTCATAAGTGATAGGAGCAGAATAATGCCAATCGGCCCATCAGTACTCCGCCATTCTATCGTGGCTGATCTATCTCTCCCACCTAACCACATTCTCCTTCCTTCTCCCCATAACCTCTGACACCCGTACTAATCAAGAATCTGTCTATGTCTTAAAAATATCCAATGACTTGGACTCCACAGCCTTCTGTGGCAGTGAATTCCACAGATTCACCCCCCTCTGACTAAAGAAATTCCTTCTCATCTCCTTCCTGAAGGAGCGTCCTTTAATAAGCGAGTTCGGTATCTCGATAAACGCAAGGAATCATGGGATTTGTCAAAGGTCATTCGGGATAAACAAGCGGACTCAATGCTGAATAAACAGTGTATAAATTGTGAACTATTCTACGAAGGAAGTAATCTAGAATTCTGTCCACTTAACAGCTTCCTGTCCTTGTTCTGTTTAAGAAAGAACTGCAGATGCTGGATAAATCGAAAGCAGTCAAAAATGCTGGAGAAACTCAGCGGGCGAGGCAGCATCTATGGAGCGAAGGAATAGGTGACGTTTCGGGTCGAGACCCTTCTTCAGACTCCTTCTTGTTCTGCTGTTCACACACTACTCACACAGTCCCAGTTCTAGTTCAGTTCATTCATCTGCAATTATGAGATATTCATAAAGTTAAAGAATTTATTATTTTCATTTAATCCTTAATGTGTTTGCTACTGGAATAAGAAAATATTACTTGTGTTTGAAACATTTTCTTATCTTTATTCATAATTTATGTGTAAAATATATTGAATCTGAGGCAGGCAGCGACTGTATCAGTGTGATGTGGGCTGTTGCTTCACCTACAGGTGGTGTGGATGTAGATGCATGAGACCTGGGTGTCATGGTACACCTGTGGCGGCTCCCAAGGGTCGTGCCATCATACTGTCGAATCCCTCGGCACGGGAGTGGTTCAGTCCGGAGGCGGCCCTTAGCCAGAGGGTTTAAAGGCAGGGGTTTGGGTGCCATCTTTCTCTTGTTTGGTCTTCCCTACAACCGGGAGGAACATAATAAAAGGTGCCTCTCAAAACACTGGACTTCGTGCTTCCTTTTGAGACCTACGCACTACACACCAGTCATTAAATGTAGGCATGCAGGTGCAGCAGGCAGTGAAGAAGGCGAATGGTATGTTAGCATTCATAGCAAAAGGATTTTAGTATAGGAGCAGGAAGGTTCTACTGCAGTTGTACAGGGTCTTGGTGAGACCACACCTGGAGTATTGCGTACAGTTTTGGTCTCCTAATCTGAGGAAAGACATTCTTGCCATAGAGGGAGTTCAGAGAAGGTTCACCAGACTGATTCCTGGGATGTCAGGTCTTTCATATGAAGAAAGACTGGATAGACTCGGTGTGTACTCGCTAGAATTTAGAAGACTGAGGGGGGATCTTATAGACACTTACAAAATTCTTAAGGGGTTGGACAGGCTAGATGCAGGAAGATTGTTCCCGATGTTGGGGAAGACGAGAACAAGGGGTCACAGTTTAAGGATAAGGGGGAAATCATTTAGGACCGAGATGAGGAAAACATTTTTCAAACAGAGAGTGGTGAATCTCTAGAATTCTCTGCCACAGAAGGTCGTTGAGGCCACTTCATTGGCTATATTTAAGAGGGAGTTAGATGTGGCCCTCGTGGCTAAAGTGATCAGGGGGTATGGAGAGAAGGCAGGTACATGATACTGAGTTGGATGATCTGCCATGATCATATTGAATGCTGTGCAGGCTCGAAGGGCCGAATGGCCTACTCCTGCACCTATTTTCTATGTTTCTATGTTACTCGTTGTTTCCTGTCTGCCAACCAGCAGTGTGATGCTTCACCTACAGGTGGCGTGAATGTACCTTTAAGGCAAAGATTCATCTCCGAGGAAAACTGAGTCCAGGGTTGTCCATGTGAAGGAGCCGCCAATCTGATATAAAACATTTAACTGTGAAATGCCTGCCCTTTAGTATTGGATAGATTGAGTGGAGGGTGTGTGGTGTTCCTAGTTTGCGGTGGGTGTGGTGCGCTTCCCCCAGCCATCTCGCCCAGTGCACGTATACCGGCACAGTTCACCAGCCCTTGTTAGCAGAGGCTCTTGGTGCAGGTGTTACCTGAAGCACAAAGGTTTTGTGGAGGTTCTGCGTTAGGATCGGGCACGCAGCGATCTAGCGAGAGGGCCGTCAGATCAGATCAGCCCAGCTTGCCGAGTGGTCGAAGGGCAGATTTTAATGTGTCGTTATTAAACTGTTCCATCTGTGCGGCATCTCTGGAGAACATGGATAGGTAAAAAGTGCTGGAGTAACTCAGTGGGTCAGGCAGCATCACTGGAGAACATGGATAGACAATTCAGTTCAAGACTCCTTTTCTGACTCCACCAAGTGCTGGAGTCACCTGTCCACATTCTCCACAGATGCTGCCTGACCCACTGAGTTACTCCAGCACTTTATGTCTTTTATCCCAAGCCACGTCAACAATCTTTTTGCTGCTTTCAGTTTTGAATCAGATTTCCAATTAGTTTTTCTTGGAACAGATCACATCTCCGCGAGGCAGACTACCTTGACTGAAGGGCTGTTACACAACACGAATAACACATTTCCAAGCTGCCGGAAGCAATCTATCTCCGTCCTGCACCTTGTTTTTACACTTGAACAGATATACAAGGGGATTAAGTGCAGCACGGTGCAGCAGCGGTAGAGTTGCTGCCTCACAGTGCCAGTGACCCGGGTTACATCCTGACCACGGGTGCTGTCTGTACAGAGTTGGTACATTCTCCCCGTGACCTGCGTGGGTTTCCCAGCAGTTATTTTAGCTGCTTCGAAGACATTGTTGATGGAACATTTCAAGTTTCCAGATGGCGTCACTTTGTACAGAACCCTCGTCATAGGCCGGAACCCTGTCATGTGAAAGTAAACCTGGCTGTTGACAGTGGTCAGTTGTCCAGCTTGTGCTCTTCAGATGCTCGTGTAGTTTACATTTTGTCTCACTACATAGGTGACCCCGACGGTCTGAACGTATTCGGATCCGCCGTTATGGATGCAGCCAATAACCTCGATTCCAACCCAGCCCAGCAAAATGCAGTCTCACTAAAGCTGTGATTCCTTTGAGCCTTTAGGGGACTGTATTTGGAGCTTGCAATAGACAATAGACAATAGTCAAGAGAAGAGTCAAGAGTGTTTTATTGTAATGCTAGACTAAGTGGGACCTTAGTGAGGATAAATGGGGATACTGTGGATAGGGTGAGCTGTTTTAAATATCTGGTAGTCCGCATCTCTGAGGATATGACATGGACATCACACGCCGCAGCACTTGTGAGTAAGGCAAGGCAGCGCCTTTACCACCTCAGGCAATTGAGGACATTCAGAGTGTCTCCGAGGATCCTCCAGTGCTACGCAGCGGCTGTGGAAAGCATCTTGCATCTTTGGGAATTGCTCTGCCCAGGACAAGAAGGCTCTGCAGAGAGTAGTGCGTTCGGCCGAACGCACTATGGGAACTTCACTCGCCCCCCTACAGGACCTATACATCAGGAGGTGCAACTCCAGAGCCAATAAAATCATGGGAGACCCCTTCCACCCCTGCAACGGACTGTTCCAGCTGCTACGCAGGCAAACGCCTCCGTTGCCATGCTGTGAGAACGGAGAGGTTGAGAAGGAGTTTCTTCCCAGAGGCCATTCGGACTGTAAACTCCTACCTCACCAGGGACTAACTTTACTGAACATTTTTCCTTCCGCCCACAATATTTAATATGTAAAAGAATATGTGTGTGGTTATGATTGTGTTTATAGTTTGTTTGGTTGTTTGTTTGTTTGTCTTTTAGCACAAAGTCCGCGAGCATTGTCACTTTTCATTTCACTGCACATCTCGTATGTGTATGTGACGAATAAACTTGACTTGACTTGACCCATTGCGTCCCATGTTCGCACGGGATACGGGATGGCTGGTCCTCTAACGTAATATTCCACCTCTCCACCACTTCCAATATTGGTGGCCATTGGGGGGTGGGGGGGGCTTTCTGGAGTGCTAGCATGGGTGTTGTGGGCCAAAGGGACTGGTTTCCAGAGGGCTAGTATGGACATTGTGGGCCCAATGGATTCTTGGGCTGGCAGCTCAGTCACTCGGGCCTGATGGGCTGGCAGCTCAGTCACTCAAGGCTGGTGGGCTGGCAGCTCAGTCATTCAGGGCTGGTGGGCTGGCAGCTTGGTCACTATAATTGCGCAAAAACGGTACACGGTGGTGGTACAATCTTTCCACCACCTTATTCACCATTGTCCTCGTGATGTGCACAAAATAGGTTTTGCTCAGATTGATGCCATATTTGCAAGTTATTCACGTTTAAAACAAAAAAACCTGTCTGCCCCTCATCGGTGTTCCACCCCACAATGACATCACGATGGGATCCCATTTTTTGGAGGGAGGGAGTGTGAAGGAGGAAAAGGGAGATCAAGGGTTAATGCTCACGTGACCAGGAGCTAAGTGTTGAAACATGGCATAACTAAATTGTGGAACTATAGAAACTTACAAGGCTCACATCAGGCTCCGTTAGACCACGAGAGGTAATATCTGGACACAGGACAGGGAACTGTTACGAGAATAGGGAAGTGACACAAGAACATAGATGTACAGAATATAGATAGGTTCACATATGGCCATGTTGGGATCTCAGCTGCCAATCAACAGTGTTCCATCCTGTGCAATGAGAGATTTCTTACATTGGTGTGAGGAGAGGGGACGGAGCGGGTTAGGGGAGGAGGAGAGGGGAGAGAAGAGGGAGGGTGAAGAGGAAGAGGAGGGAGTGCTGAGGGATGAGGGGATATGAGCCACATCTGAAAAGTTGGGGGCTATGGGTTAGTGGTGGAATATTACGTTGGGGGAACGGAGCCCAACGGGTCCCACTTGTTTGTTCTATATCTCGCTACATCACCGTCTATTTCTCTCATTTCCCTTTCCCCTGAATCTCAGTCTGAAGAAGGGTCTCGATCCGAAACATCACCTACGGGTCCCACTTAGTCTAGTTTATTTATAAATCTCATTGAAATGAATATGCAGGTCCGTACACACACAGTCGCTCAGCTGGCGAGAATGTTTATCCCGAATGAACTATGACCTGGGCATGCGCATTTTTAATACCGAGTCCGCTTATTAAAGGACGTTCCTTTAGGAAGTAGAGTTCCTTTGGAGGTAGAGTGCTGACACGGATAGAAAATTAGTTGGCAGACAGGAAACAAAGAGCAGGAATTAACGGGTCCCTTTCAGAAGAGCAGGCAGTGACTGGTGGGGTACCGCAAGGCTCGGTGCTGGGACCGCAGCTATTTACAATATACATCAAGACAAGAAAATAGACATTTATTGCCACATGTACCAATTGGTACAGTGAAATTTGTGGTCACCATACTGCCATACGAATAAAAATGAACACAGAACAAAATAGTCTTTAACATAGACATCCCTACACAGCAGAATCAAAGTTTCCCACAGTGAGGGAAGGCACCAAAGTTCAGTCCACCTCCTCTGTTGTCCTGTTGTTCAGCCGTGGTCGGGGCCCCGAGCCCTCCGTAGTCCCCGCTATGGGTGGCCCAATGGTCAGGCCCGCTCGCCCGAATGATGGAACGCCGATGTCGGGACGAAAGAATATCCTCAGCGGCTTGGACCTCCGAATCGGCCACTTCTTACCGGAGTCCGCGGTTGCCGAAGTCCACAGGCGGAGATTCAACGCCGGCGATCCCCGGCAAAGGGTTCCCAGGACTCATGAGAGTGTTGGTCAGCGCCGCCCGTGTTGGGAGCACCGCAAACTACAGTGGCAGCAGGCCCAACACTCCGGAGCTTCAAACGGCGATCCAGGTAAGGCATCGCCTGCTCCACGATGAATCCAGTGCTGCGCCGCCGCTGTGGCTCTGGTCGGTTCTCCGGTCTCCGGTCCCCGGCATGAAAGGATTCGCCAATCCAGTTGGTAGGTCGCGAGAGGGGGGCGAGGACCAGATTCTGAAAAGAGTCGCTTCCTCGCCAGGAAGTGACTTGGAAATGGTTTCCCCCCTACCCTACCTCCCTCCCCCACATAGAAATACTGAAACAATCCTCCAGAACATTTTTTTAACAAACTAAAAATTTTAAAAAGTTAGAAAAACAAACAGACTGTAGGCAGAGGCTGTCATCATGTGGCATTAAATCCATGATTTGAATGAAGGGATTTAAAGTAACATTAGCAAATTTGCAGATGACACAAAGCTGGGTGGCAGTGTGAACTGCGAGGAGGATGCTATGAGAATGCAGGATGACTTGGACAGGTTGGGTGAGTGGGCAGATGCATGGCAGATGCAGTTTAATGTGAGGTTATCCACTTTGGTGGCAAAAACAGGAAGGCAGATTATTATCTAAATGGTGTCAAGTTGGGAAAACGGAGGTACAACGAGATCTGGGGGTCCTTGTTCATCAGTCAATGAAAGTAAACATGCAGGTACAGCAGGCAGTGAAGTAAGAGAATGGCATGTTCAGAACAAGAGGAGTTGAGTACAGGAGCAAAAAGGTCCTTCTGTAGTTGTATGGGGCCCGAGTGAGACCACACCTGGAGTATTGTGTGCAGTTTTGTTCCCCTAATTTGAGGAAGGACATTCTTGCTTTTGAGGGAGTGCAGCGTAGGTTTACAAGGTTAATTCCCGGGATGGCGGGACTGTCATATGCTGAGAGAATGGAGCGGCAGGGCTTGTACACTCCGGAGTTTAGAAGGATGAGAGGGTTTCTTATTGAAACACATAAGATTATTAAGGGTTTGGACACGCTAGAGGCAGGAATCATGCTCCCGATGTTGGGGGAGTCCAGAACCAGGGACCACTGTTTAAGAATAAGGAGTAAGCCGTTTAGCACAGAGATGAGGAAACACTTTTTCACACAGAGAGTGGTGAGTCTGTGGAGTTCTCTGCCTCATAGAGCCTAGGAGGCCGGTTCTCTGGATACTTTCAAGAGAGAGCTAGAGAGGGCTCTTAGAGATAGCGGAGTCATGAATCATTCAGTTATCCCGAATGGCCCATGACCTGGGCAGTTCGAATACGGAGTTTGCTTATTAAAGGACATTCCTTTAGGAAGGAGATGAGGAGGAATATCTTTAGTCAGAGGGTGGTGAATCTGCGGAATTCATTGCCACAGACGTCTGTGGAGGCCAAGTCAATGGATATTTTTAAGGCATAGATTCTTGATTAGTAGGGGTGTCAGAGATATGGGGAGAAGGCAGGAGAATGGGGTTAGAAGGGAGAGATAGATAAGCCACGATTGAATGGCGGAGTAGTCTTGATGGGCCGAATGGCCATATTCTGCTCCTATCCCTTATGACCTTCTGACACGAGTTCTATGTTGCCCCACTTTCACATCCACTGCGTGATGGAGTCCGGGACTCTGGCGCTGTGAGGCAGCAGCTCTACCCGCTGCATGCCGTGGAGCAAATGTTGAAATCTGCTGTGTGCTTGCATGTGTATGAATCAATAACCTGGCCGTTCATCATGTGAAATGTGACCACACCCAGGCTGGATGGGAGTAGTTGTTGGATTTTACACTTTGTATGTTGAGACTTGTACTTATCCTGCAACACTGACAAACAAAGATCATAGTATCTCTCTGGTATCTTTGCTGACAACCCACACAGCCTAGTTTGAGATATCTGCAGCTAAATACAGCACCCTCAAATATATAATGTCTGGGACATTATTTATTTATTTGCTTCTGTACTCCATAATTTGAGATTTGTAATAGAAAAAATCTCATGTGGTTAAAGTGAACATTGTCAGATTTTAATAAAGGCCATTTTGATACAGTTTGGTTTCACCATGTTGTTCTTAGAGATAAAAAATATTATATAAATACAGGGTTCTACCATGAGAGCATGAGCTTCACCTCGGGGAGAGAAAAGAGCGAGAGAGAGAGAGTGAGAGTGAGAGAGAGAGAGTGAGAGAGAGAGAGGAAAAGCTTGGACCATGATGTGCAGACAGGAGACTCGAATACGCAGAGGGGCGTAAGAGTTATTTTGTATTGTTTCCTTATTGATAGTTTTTGTGTTTTACTTGTGTTTGCTTTAATAAATAATAATGTGTGCTCTTCAAGACATTTGGCTCTTTGTGCTAATGGAATCAAGGGATTTGGGGGGAAAGCAGGAACGGCAGCAAATCTTGTGCCACGTTCTCTAAAATCTGGAGAAGTGACCCGACCGGAAACCTCACCAGTCTACGTTCTCCGCAGATGTCGCCTGACCACCCGAGTTACTCCACAGATGTCGCCTGACCACCCGAGTCACTCCGAAACTTTGTGGGAGGATATTTGTTCCCAGTACCAGCAGTTCATTGTATCAACTTCCTTGATTCCTTCTCTCCACATATGACTGGTTTGGTAACTTCAGCATTTCGTGCAAATCTCTTTCGTAATTACCAGAGCCAGGATGTTTCGGCACTAAACAACTCTGAAATAGGCAGGCAAAAAGGCATAATAAAAATCACAAAAAAGGCATTTATTTACAAGCAAAGGCATGTATTTCCACCACCAAAATATGGTTAAAAATGATAATATAAAGGTATACTATATTTAATGACCAAAGTTGCCTGATTGCACATAATTACTAGCATTTTTTTCAAATTATCTGGTGTTAAACCATGCCATCTGCCAGACAGAATATGCTTCAGTTGTGAAAAACTTCTTTCTACCGCAGCAGAGGTGACTGGTGCATACCCGAAACAAGCTACAGACTCTATATTCATGTCGATACCTTATGCATTACAACGACCTTTGAGAACTTTAGCTATGAGGAAAAAAGATTCCAAGGGGAGTACGGGGCTGACAAGGGACGTCAGGGACAGCATAAAAATAAAAGAGAAGTAATACAATGAAGCAAAGATGAGCTGGATGCAAGAGGATTGGGTAATGTTTAATGAGCAACGGAAGATAACTAAAAAGGCAATAAGGGGAGAAAAGATGAGGTATGAAGGTAAGCTAGCCAAGAATGTAAAGGAGAATGGTAAAAGCTTCTTAGGTATGTGTAAAGGAAAAAAATAGTCCAGACCAAAGTTGGACCCTTGAAGACTTAAAGATGAATTTATTATGGGGAACAAGGAAATGGCAGATGACAGGTACTTTGGATCTGTCTTCACTAAGGAGGACACAAACAATCTTCCTGATGTACCAGTGGCCAGAGGATCTAGGGTGATGGAGGAACTGAAGGAAATCCACATTAGGCAGGAAATGGTGTTGGGTAGACTGATGGGACTGAAGGCTGATAAATCCCCAGGGCCTGATGGTCTGCATCCCAGGGCACTGAAGGAAGTGGCTCTAGAAATCGTGGATGCATTGGTGATAATTTTCCAATCTATATTACTAAAACTAAGATCTTGACCGCTTTCTGACTTTCTGTTGCATGATTTCAAAAGAACACCGCGACTTACGGCTGTCATTTTTGGCCACCTCGCTCAGAGTCCCCCTCCGCCGGATTGGACTGGAGGATTTTTCCCATTGAATAAAAATCAGAGAGTTATTAATGTTTTTTAAAATGCCGCCATTCTCTCTGCTGCCCCCGCTGGCGGCAGGGGGGAGGGACTATAAAACCCGGAAGTGTCGTGCCTCACTCAGTATCTGCGAGACGGAGGAAGCGAGAGGGTCACGGCTCTCTGAGCTGCGAATAACACTGAACGCACGTCTACTCAACGGTGAGTCCCCTCGATGTGCTTGCAAAGTGTTTGCCAAATTGGCTGTCTTGGTTTTTAAAATCGTTGCAACAGTTTTCGGATGGATAAAGCGTGAATAAATATTTTATTAGATCAGGACTGGGTTTAAGTGCAAAATTGGCGCTCATTCCGTGACTTCTGCTTAGTGGCAAGATGGCGGCGATGACGTCATTTCCAGTTAGCGGCAAGATGGAGCTGAGAGCGTCATTTCCGGTTAGTGGCAAGATGGCGCTGACTGCAAAAGGCACAGATTGAAGACGCCATTGAATAATTCAAGAGAGCTGTCTGCTCTGTCTATGGTGAGTGGGATTGTTGGACGTTATTTAAAGCACTTTTTGCTTCAGCAGCAGCAGCCTCTACAGGAGGCTTTAAACGTTTGAATCATTCGGTTTACACACTGTATGTTTACCATGTTCTGAAGTTACTTGGCATTTTAGTATTGGACTAGACTAAGTGGGACCCGTTGGGTCCCAGCATCACACGGGCGGGCTGGTCACCAACTCAATATTCCACCTCTCCACCAATTCCAATATTGCTCGCAAGTGGGGAGGGGGGGGGGGGCTGTCTGTTGCGCTAGTATGGGTGTTGCGGGCCGAAGGTACTGGTTTCCAGAGGGCTAGTATAGACATTGTGGGCCGAATGGATTCTTGGACCGGTAGCCAACTGTTGCAACGATTTTAAAAGCCAAGGCGAGGCAAACAATTGGGCTGCAGCCACCTGACAACCAAAATTCATTTTGTGAACACAAACATTTTTAAAAAGGCGAGTCAAACAACTGGGCTGCAGCCACACCTGACAACCAAAATTCATTTTGTGAACACAAACCTTTTTAAAAAGGTGAGGCAAACAATTGGGCTGCAGCCACCTTACAGTCGCATCGAGGGGACTCACTGTGGAGTTCAGTGTTATTCGCAGCTCAGAGAGCCGTGACCCTCTCGCTTCCTGGGTCTGGCAGAGACTGACTGAGGCACCACACTTCCGGGTTTTATAGGGGGGCAGCAGTGAGAATGGGGAATTTAAATAAAACATTAATATCTCTCTGATTTTTCATCGATGGGAAAAATCCTCTGGTCCAGGAAGGCGGAGGGGTCTCTGAGCGAGGTGTCCAAAAATGACGGTCGTAGGTGGCGGCGTTCTCTTGGAAATCGCCGCCGCCTGGAGGGATGGAAGGAGTGATTGAGGGCACGGGAAAGGAGAGGAAGTGAGAGATGAATGAGGGAGTGGAGGAGGAGAGGAGGAGAGGGGAAGGAAACATAGAAACACAGAAACATAGAAAATAGGTGCAGGAGTGGGCCATCCCCCGCCCCTCCCCGTACCCTGAGACCGAAGTACGTTCGGGGACCAGACCCAACGGGTCTGCACTTGGTCTAGTATATTACTAAAACTCTCATCTTGTTTGTTTCTATGTGTGTGTGTGCGTGTCTGTGTAATTGTGATCACGGAACCACGCCAAAACGGTTCCCAATAGCGCTAAAGAAATTGCACCACCTTATTCACAATTGTCCTGTGGTGGTTTGTATCAAGTTTCGTTCCGATTGATGTGATATTTCACAAGTTATTTCACTTTTTTAATTTAAAAAATCCAAATTTGAGACAAATTCTTCCCTCTGCAGCTATGACTTCACAATGGCATTGTAACCGCAGTTCGTCGTTGTCTACAACCTCGCTCTGGCAGCTCCTACGATGGCGCTGGTGCCAAACTGTAACGGCCCTGCTGTTCCTTTGGATCGATCAGCGACTGTGGAATTCACTCCCTCAGGGAGGCCGGTTCTCTGGATACCTTCGACAGAGGGGAGATAGGGCTCTTAAAGATAGCAGAATCGGGGATATGGGGAGAAGGCAGGACCGGGGTACTGATTGTGGATGATCAGCCATGATCACATTGAGTGGCGGTGCTGGCCCAAATAGCCTACTCCTACGCCTATTGTCTATAGTCTATTGTACTCCAGAGATGCTGGCTGAACCGGTTGGTAACTTCTGCATTTCGTGCGTATCTCTTTCAGAATTGTGGTTTCATTCTCATCTCTTCCATGTAATTCAGGATTTTTCTATCATGTAGTTATCAGTAACTCGATCTTTTCCTTGCCTCCTCCCCCTACATCTGTAAGACCATCCCGTAGTCAAAATCACAAGGGATTTTCAATAAAGGCTCAGAGTGCTGGCGTAACTCGGCGAGTCGGGCAGCATCTCTGGAGAACACGGACTGGTGACGTTTCCAGTTGGGATCCTTCTACAGATTTCAGGGAATTTGAAGACTTCTGTTTGAAAATTGTTCCAGTTCTCTCTCTTGCCCTCGAAGCTCAGATGTTAAAATCCAAAGATGAATTGCCTTGTGGTCCTGGTAGCTGGTCTCATTCTCAGTGCCTCTCCGGGTAAGGAAATATAAATATGTTGTTGTCCTCTAGTTTAACTGTGGAAAGGCATTTTAGATTATCAAGTGGGATTGGAATTCTTTGTTAAACATTAAGCTGTGTGTTCGTTCACATGTAGATAGTTAGTTACTGAATATGGAGTTAGTTATTGTCACGTCCAGAGTGTTTTTAGAAGGAATGAGGAGTCTATTGGCTCTTTAAAAAATGGTAAAGCAGTAGGACCAGATGGTTTAGGCTCCGAATTTTACAAAAAAATTTATGATTTGCTTTGCCCACGTTCACAAAGACTGTATGAGTATATCTATACTCAACAGAAACTTCCAGACACTTTAAATGAATCTATAATAACACTTATTCCTAAAGCTGATAAAGATCCGGTAGACCCGGGATCATACAGAGCAATTGCACTTTTAAATACAGATCAGAAAATATTAACTAAAATACTAGCGCATAGATTAAGTACAGTGATGAATAAATTAATACACCCTGACCAAACAGGCTTTATTCAGAAACGGTACTCATATTATAATCTAAAAAGATTATTCAATATTATATATTCCAAGAGAATTATTAATGAAGATCTAGCAATAATCTCACTTGACGCTGAAAAAGCATTTGATCAGGTCGAATGGTTTTATTTATTTTCGGTGATGGAAAAGATGCAGCTAGGGGAGAAATTCTGTACATGGATAAAACTGTTATATACAAATCCCACGGCTAGAATATTTACAAACCAAAGGTTGTCATCTAAATTTAGCCTATCTAGAGGTTGTAGACAAGGATGCCCGTTATCTCCATTATTATTTGCGCTTGCTATTGAGCCACTGGCAGAAAGAGTTAGGGGGCATCCGGAAATACATGGGTATAACACAAAGGACACAGTGAATAAAATTTCTCTATACGCAGATGATGTATTAATTTACATTACAAAACCAGAAATTAAAGCTAATAACCCAATTTGGTTCACTTTCAGGATACAGAATAAATTGGAATAAAAGCGAAATTATGCCAATAAGGGAAAATTAAAAAACAGATAATACAACAATTTCCATTTAAAATAGTAAATGAAAAATTTAAATATCTAGGTATTTATGTAACTAAGATATATACATCATTATTTAAAGCAAATTTCCCCCCATTACTGAACAAACTACATAAGAATATTCAATACTGGAAAACACTTCCTATCTCAATGGTTGGCAAAACTAATGCCATAAAAATGATTTTTTTACCGCAAATATTATACCTTTTTCAGACAATTCCGATATATCTGGCAAAAAACGTTTTTTTTAAATTGGACTCTATTGTTAATTATTTTATCTGGGATTATAAGAATCATAGGATAAACAAAAGACACTTGTGTAAATCAAAAATAAATGGAGGCTTGGTTTTACCTAATTTTTTGTTTTATTTCTGGGCAGTTAATATTAAAAATATGAATTTCTGGTTGGAAGAAATAGATCATCAACCAGACTGGTTAAAAATGGAAAAGGAAGATTGTTTACCTTTTGATATCGGTTCGATATTATTTGCTACGTCTAAATTAAACAAAAACATTTATAGGGAAAACCCTATAATATTTAGTGCTATACGAATTTGGAAACAATTAAAATTGACATTAAAATTAGATAATTTATCACTTTTTCTTCCAATTGTGAATAATCCTTTGTTTAAGCCTTCATGGTTGGACGGGGGTTTTACACAATGGAAGAATTATGGAATTAAAAATATGGGACAACTTTACAAGGAAGGCACTTTTCTGACATTTCAGGAGTTGCAACAGGCTTATGGACTTCGAGGAAATGATTATTTCAGATATCTTCAATTTAGAGATTATGTAAAATCGAATTCTCAAAATTTTCGAATTAGAAACTCAGAAATTCTTGATGAATGTTGGAACAAACATCCTAATACAGAAAAATTAATATCTTATATATATAATATCTTATTAGACAGTGACATTCCTTCGACGGACTTACACAGACAAACATGGGAAAAAGAATTAAATCAAGTAATAACGAAAGATACTTGGGAAGAAAGTTTGCAACACATACATCAGTGTTCACTAAACGCCAGACATTCTCTAATACAATTTAAAGTAATACATAGGTTACATTATTCAAAAACAAAACTACATAACATTTTTCAACATATCTCACCTATATGTGATAAATGTCAACATTTAGAAGCTACATTATCTCATATGTTTGCAAACTGTATAAAAATTAAAAAATTCTGGGTAAAATATTTTCAGTATAATATCTAAAGTAACCAACACACAATTGGACCCAGATCCAAAATTAATAATACTCGGAATATTAGAATTAAATCAAACATTTAGAATAACACAAAGAAACTTTATTGATTATAGTTTAATAACAGGAAAAAAATTAATTCTAAAATTTTGGAAAGGCCTTACGGCCCACAATCAAAATGTGGATTATAGAAATGACGGAGACCTTAAACGTGGAAAGAATCAGATTTTCCCTGTTGGACAAACAGGAATTATTCGTTGGAACATGGTCTCCTTTTATTGATTACTTAAAGGGTCAGAATAGTTCAGCACAGGAACCTGACTAGCACTCGGGCTAAAGAATGGATGAAATGCTATACTCTGAAATGTACGAATATATCTCGAATGAAGTTTTTTATTTTAATACATTTTTCCATTCTTCTTTAACTATTTTTTTCCTTTTTTTTTTTTTTTTGTTTTTTGTTTTTGTTTTTCTTCTCTTTCTTTTCTTTCTTTACTTCATCTATCTCTTTAGTTCTATCTAGTTTTTTTTTTAAAAGGGAGAAAAAGGCAAAAGGTATTGGAGACAATGTAATAATAATTGACAATATTATCAATTTAAAAATGTAAGACTGTAATGATGTAATAGGTTATGTACCTATCTCCAATAAAAAATATTTTCAAAAAAAAAAAAAGAAGGAATGGTGACGTTTTAGGTCGAGACCCTTCTTCCTTCTCTCCAGAAATGCTGCCTGTCCCGCTGAGTTACTCCAGCATTTTATGTCTATCTTTGGTGTAAACAAGCATCTGCTGTTCCTTCACACACACACACACACACACACACACACACACACACACACGCGCGCGCGCGCGCACGCACACACACACACACACACACACACACACACACACACACACACACACACACACACACACACACACACACACACACACACACACACATATATATATATATATATAAAACAAACAATAATAGTCCAAAGGCAAAACTATACATGTATAGGTAGTTTAGATACTACTTTGGCAGTGTGTAGGATAGTGTTAGTGTACGGGGTGATCACTGGTCGGCGCGGACTCGATGGGCCGAATGGCCTGTTTACATGCTGTAAACATCAGTGGACGGTGGAGGAAGGAACTGCAGGTGTGGGTTTACACCAAAAATAGACACACAGTGCTGGAGTAAATCAGCGGGACAGGCAGCATCTCTGGAGAGAAGGAATGGGTGACGTTTCGGGTCGAGACCCTACCTCAGACTGGGGGTCAGGGGAAAGGGAAACACGAGAGATAGACGGTGATATCGAGAGATATTCAACAAATGAATGATAGGTATGCAGAAAGGAAAAGATGACAAAGGAAACAGGCCATTGTTAGCTGTGGACGCGGTGAGAATGAGTTACAAACAATGAGACTCGAGAAGACGACTTTTTTTTTTTTTTTTAATATTTTATTTTATTAGAAGTAAGTACAGTCATATGGCACCAAAGTGCCTAATATATATTTTCATAATACATTTTATGTACAACTTCTTTTTTTTTTTTGTTACACTGAAAAAAGATTAGAATAAGAAAAAGAAGTTAGATAGTAAAGGATAGAAAGATGTGAAATATATAGTGTGTGAAAAAAGAAAACGAGTAAATGAAAAAAGTTGAGAGAGAGAATAGAGAGAAGAAAAGAAAAAAAGAGGAGATCATTATTTATAGTCTTGACCAACCCTCGTCCAGTCCTGAAACAGTTATTTTTTACAATTGTGTTGCACCATATGATTCCAAAAAAACGACGAATGGAGACCAACTCGTTATGAATTGGTCTGATTTATCCATTAGGAGGAATCGCATTTCCTCAAGATGAGCGGTGTCCAACATACTTGCAATCCACATTTTAAGCGTTGGTATTGATGTACCTTTCCAAAATTTAAGAATTAATTTTTTGCTATTATTAAACCATAGTTAAGGAATAGATTTTGAGATGTGTTCAATTTATTCCCATCTTCCATTACGCCAAATATAATCATTTCAGTATTAGGTTCCATTCTTGTCTTGAATAATTTTGTAAATATTTCAAAAATATCATTCCAGAATCTATAAAGTTTTATGCAGGAGACTAAGGAGTGTGTTATAGTTGCCTTTTGGGCTAGACATTTATCACAAGTGGCGGATATATTTGGATAAAATTTGTTCAATCTTGTTTTTGAGTAATATAATCTATGTACAATTTTAAATTGAATTAAATTATGTCTTACATTAATTGAACATTTGTGAATATATATCAGGTATTTTTCCCATTTAACCTTCGTAATTTTTATCATTAGTTCCCGTTCCCACTCTTCTCTAAGTACCTCTGTCGATGGTAGGTCTATATTTAGAATACTATTATATAAATATGATATTAATTTTTGTGAGTCAGCTTCAATATTCATTGCCTCTTCCAATAAGTCAGGAGTTACTTTTTGATATCCTTGTATATATTTTTTCACGAAATCGCAAATCTGAAGATATTTAAAATATTGGTTGTTTTTCAATTTAAATTTTAATTGTAATTGTTGGAATGATAGTAAGTTTCCCATTTCATACATATCCCCGATCCTTCTAATTCCGAGACTTTCCCATTGGTTATATGTCTTATCAATAAGAGATGGTTTAAATAAAGGGTTATTCGCTATTGGCATTAACAGTGATAGATTTCTTAATTTTAAAGATAATTTTATTTGTTTCCAAATTCTTATTGTACCATATATAATTGGGTTCTTCTTATATATTGTGTTATTCAGTTTTTTTGGGGAGAAGAGGATCGTTCCTATATTACTAGGATGGCAATCCTCCTTCTCCATTTTTATCCATTCTGTCTGTTGGGTAGCACTATCCAACCAATAAATCATATTCTTAATATGCACTGCCCAGTAATAATACATAAAATTCGGAAGTGAAAGTCCCCCGACCTCTTTTGGTTTACATAAGTGTTTTTTTGTGATTCTATGTGATCTATAGTCCCAAATATAATTAGTAATATTAGAGTCTAATTTTTTTTTAAAGTATTTTGGTATATATACCGGTATAGATTGAAATAGGTATAATAATTGTGGTAGGAAGATCATTTTTATTGCATTTATTCTACCTAATAATGATAAGGGAAGTGTTTTCCAAAATTTAATCAACGTATTAAGTTTATTTAATAAAGGCATGAAATTAGCATTGAATAATGCTTTATATTTTCTAGTAATCTGAATACCCAAATATTTAAATTTTTCTGTTGCGATTTTAAAGGGGAACTTCAGTAAGTGTGTAGGTTCTTGAGGTTTTAATGTCATGATTTCACTTTTATTCCAGTTTATTCAGAATTAATAATACTACCTAAAGATATTAATAATAGATTTGCCCAATTTTATCAAAACTTATATACATCTAAAATTAAAAGAGAAGATAGTAAAATAAAAAAAATTCTAGATAATTGTAATCTTCCAATACTGGACCTTTTGGAACAAGAGGAATTAGGAGCTCAAATTACAATCAAAGAAATAGGTGAAACAATAAAATCGCTGAAAAATGGTAAGACACCGGGACCAGATGGTTTTAATAATGAATTTTATAAAAAATTTCAGGAGATAACAACCCCTTATTTATTTAATTTATACTCCCATGTTTTAAAGAAAACAAACTACCTGAAACACTAACAGAATCAACTATTACACTTATTCCAAAAAAAGATAAAGATTTAGAAGATCCGGGCTCGTACAGAGCTATATCACTTTTAAATACAGATCAGAAAATTTTAGCAAAGATTTTATCAAGAAGATTAAGCAAATATATTAGTAAATTGATAAACCCTGATCAAACGGGGTTTATACCTAAAAGATACTCATTTAATAATCTGAGACGTCTGTTTAATATAATGTACTCGCATAAAGTAGAGGAAGAAGATATATCAATTATTTCTTTGGATGCAGAGAAAGCATTTGATCAGGTAGAGTGGCAATACTTATATAAAGTACTACAAAAATTTAATATGGGAGAGAATTTTATAAGATGGGTAAAATTATTATATGATAAACCGATGGCAAGAATTTTAACTAATAACATGTTATCTCAAAATTTTCAACTATCAAGGGGTAATAGGCAGGGATGTGCACTATCACCCCTGCTATTTGCCCTTATGATAGAACCCCTGGCTGAAAGTATAAGAATTCATCCGAATATTCAGGGCTATAATACCAGAGACTCAAAGAATAAAATCTCATTATATGCAGACGATATACTTTTATATATTACAAAGTCACAAACGAGCATACCAAATTTATTAAACTTAATAGAGGAATTTGGGTCTTTTTCTGGATATAGAATAAACTGGAATAAAAGAGAAGACGACTTTAAAACCAGTACAACAGTTGGGATTTGGGAGGGTCTCGACCAAAACATCACCTGTACCTCTTCTCCAGAGCGGCTGCCTGACCCGCTGAGTTACTCCAGCATTTTGTGTCGGTATTGTTCTATGTTTATTGAAAGGAGTTGCTCGTTTTCAGAGCAGCGGCAGAACGAGCTGCCGGTGTCTCTCACACAACCTCCTGTGTTTTGTTCTCAATGTACAGGTAACTGTTTGCGGTGTTACTCCTGCTCAGTATCAACGGAAAGATGCGTGACTAATACTATTAACTGCTCTGCCGGGGAGCGATGCTATCTTTTGCTCGCAGGGGCTGGTAAGTACGAATGAATTTGAGATGCACACCTCTAGTTTAGAGATACAGATTCCTATTACATCTTTTGACCTTCACCTTGAACCTATGACCTCTGGTCCTCGATTCCCCTACTCTGGGCAAGAGACTCGGAGCATCTACCCAATCTATTCCTCTCATGAATTTATACACCTCTATAGGATCACCCTTCATCCTCCTGCGCTCAATGGAATAGAGACCCAGCCTGATCAACGTCTCCCTATAGCTCACACCCTCTAGTCCTAGCAATATGCTCGTAATGATGTTAAGACTGTACGATTCTGTGAATAAATAGCTGATTTACTCATAGAAATGTGAAAACTCAGTGGCATTCACACAGGCCCTTCAGCCCAACTTGCCCACACCGGCCAACATGTCCCAGCTACACTAGTCCCACCTGCCTGCGCTTGGTCTCGGTGGGTGTATGGAACAAGCTGCCAGAGGAGGTAGTTTAAGTGTAGTTCAATGTTTAAGAAACAGTTAGACAGGTACATTGATCAGTCAAGTTTGGAGGGATATGGACCAAGTGATAAAACATAAGCCTTACTTTTGATGAAATGCAGTGAGCAAACGCGATAATTCCCGATATTTTCTATCTTTATATCTCCACGGCCAATGTTCGCTAAACACTTCTGCTGTTGTTGCCCCTTCAGCTCCCTCTTGTATTTACCTTCGTTTTTCTTTATCTTCTGGACTGTAAAGTAGGATAATTGTGCCTCACGGTCACCCCGACTGGCACAGTTATTTACAGCTCAAAAACGGGCTGTTTTCGCGGTTTATTAACGGGTTTGAAAGTTCGCGTTTTCAGCATCAATAACATGTGCTGGAAGTAACGTTTGTACCCCAGTTGGATTTTGCGGTCACGTGGGTGAGGATCTATGATCCAGTTCTTCTTCGAGTCCGTTGCAATCTCAGATGTCGTTCTGCCAGTATCTGGCGCAGGTCACAGCTGGTTGGGTCGGTTCAGCCAGGTCCTGGGGGCTGCATTGGGGGGCGTCGTCACACTCCAGTAGGTGGGACATTGTCTGTACTGCTCCACAGCTGCATGTGTCTTCTGCCTGGTAGTTCCATGCTTTCACCTCCCCTGCTCCACTGCTCCACTATGATCCAGTGACCTTTCGTGAAATCACCCTATATATATATTATGTATATATTATATTATAAATATTATATATATATATATATATAAACACACACACACACAAATATATATATATATATGTTTCTCTAATTTCTTTCTTGTGATTTCCTCTAATTATTTGTTGAGCTACCCTTTTCTTTCAATCCATCTCTCTCTCTCTCTCTCTCTCTCTCTATGAAATCCTAATATTGTGAATAAAATATCCATGAACGCATGTCAAGATATTTTTTCATTCTATATTAGTGTAATAAAATGTAGTGTATACATACCTACACTGATACAGAAGTGCTAGCTTTAGACATGAATAATGTACATTGCTACCATAGTTTAGTTTTGAATTTAACATATATCATGATCTTAGGTGGACAAAAATGCTGGAGAAACTCAGCGGGTGAGGCAGCATCTATGGAGCGAAGGAAAAAGGCGACATTTCGGGTCGAGACCCTTCCTCAGTCTGAAGAAGGGTCTCGACCCTAAACGTCGCCTATTTCCTTCGCTCCATAGATGCTGCCTCACCCGCTGAGTTTCTCCAGCATTTTTATCTACCTTGAATTTTCCAGCATCTGCAGTTCCTTCTTAAATATATCATGATCTTGATTTTTTGAAGTCCCATTAAACCATTTAAATGTTGTCTAAATTAGACTTGAGGAAGTTTTAAAATTTAAATTGCATTTTTCCATTTATTGTTTGATTCACAAAATTAAATAAACCTACATTATATGTTCTCAATCTTAAATGAGAAGTAGATAAGAACTTATTCAGTGTTCATTTTCACAATTGGCCAATTTGTTACTGAATGTGTGTAATGTCTAAGCAAATTACCTGCCACTTAATTCGTTTTTAACACGTGAATAAAAGTTAATGAGTGAATGCAAGCACCCAAGGACAGATCGGGGAAACTTCCCACATTTTCCCTCCCAGAGTGCGTGCATTTTTCACTGCAATCCCATTCAAAAAAGTTTGCACAATGAATTGCATGGTCCAAACTTGGGAGAAATTACTTCCTCAGGGATAACGCGTTAAGTACACGGAGCTAGGAACGCTGTTGCTATGGTGCAAGCTGACTCGAATCGTTTAATCACGGTGGCAGACTAATGGGGCTCCCCATTCATGTGCCTTAATATAATAACATTAATGTGCGGCACTGGCATGACTAACGTGGCAAAGATGGGGGGTAGATGAGGAGGGGAGCACACGGGATGTCAGTGAGGACCAAATAGAGGCGGGAATGTGGATCAGTGCGGGATGGAGAGGAGGAGGCTCAGGATAAGGGTGGTGGAGGGAGGCGTACAAGAGAGTGAGAAGAAGGGGCAGAGGAGGTGGGAAGGAAGGTCAGCGCTCCTCGGACAACACCGGCATCATCGCTCGGAAGAACCTGTGAATTTTAGCAGGCCAGAGGCTGTTTATCTCTGAAAGATAAAGTATTGCTGAATCACTGATTATTGGGGTATAAAAGTAGCTGATTAAACATTACCCCATTGTGTGGGGATAGAGTGAACCTATGGTCTGTATGTTACATACTGTAAGAGTTCATGGCCAGATGCCACATCCACCTGGCGAAATAAAGATTTTACTACTTGATTATTAATTTTATTGTGTTTTTATCTGTTTGAAATGAAATGAACCTTAACACATTTATGGGAACACCCTGGCTCCAGTAATTATTGTTCCATTATCATCTCTTCCAGTAATTCAGATTTTCTCTATCATGTAGTCATCAGAAATTCAATCTTTTGCTTGCCTCCTCCCGCTACCTCTGTAAGACCATCCCATAGCCAAAATTACAAGGGATTTTCAATAAACCTTATTCAGTGTTCATTTTCACAATTGGCTATTTCGTTTCTTAATGTGTGCAATGTCTAAACAAACTACCTGCCTCTTATTTACTTTTGAATACGTGAATAAAAGTTCATGAGTGAATGCAAGCACCCAAGGACAGATTGGGGAAACTTCCCACATTTTCCCTCCCAGAGTGCGTGCATTTTTCACTGCAATCCCATTCAAAAAAGTTTGCCCAATGAATTAAATTAATTGCATGGTCCAAACTTGGGAGAAATTACTTCCTTAGGGATAACGCGTTAAGTACACGGAGCTAGGAACGCTGTTGCTATGGTGCAAGCTGACTCGAATCACTTAATCACGGCTGCAGACTAATGGGGCTCCCCATTCATGTGCCTCAATTTAATAACATTAATGAGCGCCGCTGGCATGACTAACATGGCACTGCGTTCTCTGTACTTGCAGGCAAAGATACTAATCGCAAAGTCGATTCCGAAGATGGCGCTAAATATTACACATCACCTACTAGGGCTTGTTCTAGTACCTTTGCTGAAAACGCACCCAGCCTAGTTTAAAATGTCTGCAGCTAAATACATTGCCCTCATAATGTTTGGGACATTATTTATTTCTTTGCCTCTGTACTCCACAATTTGAGCTTTGTACCTGTAATAGAAAAAAAATCTCATGTGGTTAAAGATCACATTGTCAGATTTTATAAAGGCTATTTGTATACATTTTGGTTTCACCATGTTGTTCTTGGAGATAAAAAAACATAATATAAATACATGGTTCTACCTTGAGAGCATGAGCATCACCTTCGGGGAGAGAAAAGAGCGAGGGAGAGGGAAAGCTGTTGGCCACTTGTGTCTGCTTGGCTTTTGGCCACTTGTGTCTGCTTGGCTTTTGGCCACTTGTGGCTTGGCTTTTGGCCACTTGTGGCTGCTTGGCTTTTGGCCACTTGTGGCTTGGCTTTTGGCCACTTGTGTCTGCTTGGCTTTTGGCCACTTGTGGCTTGGCTTTTGGCCACTTGTGTCTGCTTGGCTTTTGGCCACTTGTGGCTGCTTGGCTTTTGGCCACTTGTGGCTTGGCTTTTGGCCACTTGTGTCTGCTTGGCTTTTGGCCACTTGTGGCTGGCTTTTGGCCACTTGTGTCTGCTTGGCTTTTGCCACTTGTGTCTGGCTTTTGGCCACTTGTGTCTGCTTGGCTTTTGCCACTTGTGGCTTGGCTTTTGGCCACTTGTGGCTGCTTGGCTTTTGGCCACTTGTGGCTTGGCTTTTGGCCACTTGTGTCTGCTTGGCTTTTGGCCACTTGTGGCTGGCTTTTTGCCACTTGTGTCTGCTTGGCTTTTGGCCACTTGTGTCTTGGCTTTTGGCCACTTGTGTCTGCTTGGCTTTTGGCCACTTGTGTCTTGGCTTTTGGCCACTTGTGTCTGCTTGGCTTTTGGCCACTTGTGGCTGGCTTTTGGCCACTTGTGTCTGCTTGGCTTTTGCCACTTGTGTCTGGCTTTTGGCCACTTGTGTCTGCTTGGCTTTTGCCACTTGTGTCTGGCTTTTGGCCACTTGTGTCTGCTTGGCTTTTGGCCACTTGTGTCTGCTTGGCTTTTGGCCACTTGTGTCTGTTTGGCTTTTGGCTGGACTGCTGCAAGTCCCCGCTACAACATATATATATATATATATGTGATATATATATATATATTATGTATATATTATAATATTATAAAAATTATATATATATATATAAACACACGCTCACACACACATGTATATATATATATATATATATATATATATATATATATATATATATATATATATGTGTGTGTTTCTCTAATTTCTTTCTTGTGATTTCCTCTAATTATTTGTTGAGCTACCCCTTTCTTTCAATCCATCTCTCTCTCTCTATGAAATCCTAATATTGTGAATAAAATATCCATGAACGCATGGCAAGATATTTTTTCATTCTATATTAGTGTAATAAAATGTAGTGTATACATACCTACACTGATACGGAAGGGCTAGCTTTAGACATGAATAATGTACATTGCTACCATAGTTTAGTTTTGAATGTAACATATATCATGATCATAGGTGGACAAAAATGCTGGAGAAACTCAGCGGGTGAGGCAGCATCTATGTTGTCTAAATTATACTTGACGAAGTTTTAAAATTTAAATTCCATTTTTCCATATGGTTTGATTCACAAAATTAAATATAACTACATTATATGTTCTCAATCTTAAATGAGAAGTAGATAAGAACTTATTCAGCATTCATTTTCACAATTGGCCAATTTGTTACTGAATGTGTGTAATGTCTAAGCAAATTACCTGCCACTTAATTAGTTTTTAACACGTGAATAAAAGTTAATGAGTGATTGCAAGCACCCAAGGACAGATCGGGGAAACTTCCCACATTTTCACATCCAGAGTGCGTGCATTTTTCACTGCAGTCCCATTGAAAAAAGTTTGCACAATGAATTCCATGGTCCAAACTTGGGAGAAATTACTTCCTCAGGGATAACGCGTTAAGTACACGGAGCTAGGAACGCTGTTGCTATGGTGCAAGCTGACTCGAATCGTTTAATCACGGCTGCAGACTAATGGGGCTCCCCATTCATGTGCCTTAATATAATAACATTAATGTGCGGCACTGACATGACTAACGTGGCAAAGATGGGGGGTAGATGAGGAGGGGAGCACACGGGATGTCAGTGAGGACCAAATAGAGGCAGGAATGTGGATCAGTGCGGGATGGAGAGGAGGAGGCTCAGGATAAGGGTGGTGGAGGGAGGCGTACAAGAGAGTGAGAAGAAGGGGCAGTGCTCTCTACCTTGAGAGCATGAGCATCACCTTCGGGGAGAGAAAAGAGCGAGGGAGAGGGAGAGGGAAAGCTTGGACCATGATGTGCAGACAGGAGACTGGAATACGCAGAGGGGCGTAAGAGTTATCTTGTATTGTTTCTTATTGATAGTTTTCTGTGTTTTACTTGTGTTTGCTTTAATAAGTAATTATTTGTGCTCTTCAAGACATTTGGCTCTTCAAGAATCAAGGGATTTGGGGGAAAAAGCAGGAACGGCAGCAAATCTACCGCCACGTTCCCTAAAATCTGGAGAAGTGACCTGACTGGAAACGTCACCAGCCTATGTTCTCCAGAGATGTGGCCTGACTACCTGAGTTATTCCTGAACTTTGCGGGAGGATGCTTGTTCCCAGTACCTGCAGTTCCTTTTATCAACTTTCTTGATTCCTTCTGCAGTCGACTCGTTTGGTAACTTCAGCATTTCGTGCGTTTCTTTATCGTAATTACCAGAGCCAGGATGTTTAGACACTAAAAAACTGAAATAGGCAGGCAAAAGGGCATAATAAAATTACTAAAAAGGCATGACAAAGACTTTTATTTACAAAAAAAAGGCATAAAAAGACCTATATTTCCATCACCAAAATATGGTTACAAATGATAATATAAACTTGTACCACATTAAATGACCAAAGTTGCCTGGTCGCACTTTTCTTCCATTGCACTAGCAAGGCTACAGGCCCGGACCACCGAAGACGCCGCCGTCGCTGACCTCCACGTGGCCGCTGCCTCCGACTTCACCCACCCACCGATGACGCCGATCCTCGCTGCCTCACCGGTAACTCTGTGACTATCGCCCCCTCACCGATAACGCCGACCTATTCAATAATAGGAGCAAAGAGGTCCTTCTGCATAGGAGCAAAGAGGTCCTTCTGCAGTTGTACAGGGCCCCAGTGAGACCACACCTGGAGTATTGTGTGCGGTTTTGGTCCCTTAATTTGAGGAAGGACATTTTGCTATTGAGAGAGTGCAGCGTAGGTTTAAACCCCTGTCCCACGGTGCGGGTCCACCCACGAGTTATCTTGAGTTAAAAACAAATCAAACTTGTTTTAATCACGTAGAATGAACGTAGCGGGAACGTCGAAGCTCGTGGACGTAACTTAGCGACTCGTAACGCTAACGGCAGGTACTCGGGAAACGTGTTAACTCGTGAACATTTTTAAACATGTTGAAAGGTTTCCACGAGTCTAATATTCTCTTGAAGGAAAATGTTGATACTTTTAAACTCGTTGTAATATCATAGTAGCCCGTGAGTTTACCGCAGTGACTCATGAGTAACTCGTGGGTTTGGTCTGAGTGCCAGAAGTGAAATGTTGAAGATTAGTCAGATCTTAATGGAAAATTTTACAGTGATCTAACAATTCATTTTCAGTGAGTAATGCCTTTCAATGATTGATGCCAGACCTTGATCAAATGCAGTAAGGCCTTTGACAAGGTTCCTCATGGAAGGTTGGTAAGAAGGTTCAACTGTTGGGTATAAATGCAGGAGTAGCAAGATGGATTCAACAGTGGCTGAATGGGAGAAGCCAGAGGGTAATGGTGGATGGCTGTTTGTCGGGTTGGATGCAGGTGACTAGTGGGGTGCCTCAGGGATCGGTGTTGGGTCCTTTGTTGTTTGTCATGTACATCAATGATCTGGATGAAGGTGTGGTAAATTGGATTTGTAAGTATGCAGATGATACCAAGATAATAGGGGGTGTTGTGGATAATGAAGAGGATTTCCAAAGTCTACAGAGTGATTTAGGCCATTTGGAAGAATGGGCTGAAAGATGGCAGATGGAGTTTAATGCTGATAAATGTGAGGTGCTACACCTTGGCAGGACAAATCAAAATAGGACGTACATGGTAAATGGTAGGGAATTGAAGAATACAGTTGAACAGAGGGATCTGGGAATAACCGTGCATAGTTCCTTGAAGGTGGAATCTCATATAGATAGGGTGGTAAAGAAAGCTTTTGGTATGCTAGCCTTTATAAATCAGAGCATTGAGTATAGAAGCTGGGATGTAATGTTAAAATTGTACAAGGCATTGGTGAGACCAAATCTGGAGTATGGTGTACAATTTTGGTCGCCCAATTATAGGAAGGATGTCAACAAAATAGAGAGAGTACAGAGGAGATTTACTAGAATGTTGCCTGGGTTTCAACAACTAAGTTACAGAGAAAGGTTGAATAAGTTAGGGCTTTATTCTCTGGAGCGCAGAAGGTTAAGGGCGGACATGATAGAGGTCTTTAAAATGATGAGAGGGATAGACAGAGTTGATGTGGATCAGCTTTTCCCTTTGAGAAAAGGGAAGATTCAAACAAGAGGACATGACTTCAGAATTAAGGGACAGAAGTTTAGGGGTAACATGAGGGGGAACTTCTTTACTCAGAGAGTGGTAGCGGTGTGGAATGAGCTTCCAGTGGAAGTGGTGGCGGCAGGTTCGTTGGTATCATTTAAAAATAAATTGGATAGGCATATGGATGAGAAGGGAATGGAGGGTTATGGTATGAGTGCAGGCAGGTGGGACTAAGGGAAAAAAGTTGTTCGGCACGGACTTGTAGGGCCGAGATGGCCTGTTTCCGTGCTGTAATTGTTATATGGTTATATGGTTATTACTAACTCCAAGGGAATAATAATAATAATAATAATAATAACTTTATTTATAGAGCACTTTAAAAACAACCACTGTTGCAACAAAGTGCTGTACATGACTAATCATGAACAAAAAAATTATTACAAGACAATAAAAACATTAAAAACACTAAAACAGGAGCAAAGTCTCATGCAGGGTCAAAAGCCAATGAATAGAAAAGGGTTTTAAGACTGGTTTTAAAGATGGACAGTGAGGGGGCCTGTCTGATGTGCAACGGCAGAGTGTTCCATAATGTCGGAGCAGCAACAGAGAAGGCTCTATCCCCTCTGAGGGCACGGATCAGATAGTGATGCAGCTCAATCAAACCAAACATTCAATGCAGGACAATGTTGAGTTGATGCAGCTTCATTGAGTTGTCCTGGTTTTCTTTGGAAAGCGAGTTAAGCCTTTCTCAGATGCAATCGTAATGTGGTTCATCTCAAGTTAAAGAGGCAAATGCAACAAGTTTGAGTAATTTTAGAAGGATTCTTTCTTGAAACAAACTGCTCTAAAAATTTGAAGGAAGGAATTGCAGATACTAGTTTAAACATGGAAATTGCGCGTATGGAGAAAACGTCCATCCCTACGGCCACGGGAGAATAACATCTACTACAAACCCACTGACTCCCATGGCTATCTGGACTACACTTCTTCCCACCCTGCTTCCTGTAAGGACTCCATCCCCTCCTCCCAATTCCTCCGTCTACGCCGCATCTGCACTCAGGAGGATGTATGTCAGGGCTCTCGCTTAACTTTTCCCCCCTGTTTTAGCTGGGCAACCTTGGCAGCTTTTTAAGTTGCCAAATGACAGTTTAGGTGGTCATTTAAGATGGCTTGCATGACGCGTGCGATAATGTGCTCGGACGAAGTGCGTAGTTACCAGTCGGAATTATACTCAATGAAGCATTCACATATTATTTCTGCTTCAAATAAAGTCACAAACTAAACATATTCACCAATCAAGACATGATATATACCACAATGACATGCAGCAAAATTATAATACGTTTTTTACACGTTGCAATTACTGCAATTTCTATTATTTCCACTTCCAAACAAAAATGTGGGTGGATTATTCAGCGTATGAGCAACCTGTGTCAATAAATCCTGGACCTTGATAACATATATGCTTAACCATGCACACTACAGATTGATGCAAGCATGTTTTCTGTGAAGGGCCGAAAATTATCATGACATGGCCATAGCACGGGTCGTTATTGCTATTGGTGCAGAAACACTCTCGCTTCCCACATAATTTATCCACAACAAAATATACAGGTTGCAAGGAATTTTCTAAAGGCATTTTATGATAATAGCTGTTAAAACAGACTATACCCATCTGACAGGTTAAACATTACACTAACTAACAAGAGATGGCCAAAGGACATAAATGCAGCAAATGTTCATTTGGTAATATATTTAAAGGTGTCAAAAAGCCACATTACCGGACATTCAGATTAGATGTATATGTTGTGAACAGTAATGAAAATACCCGGTTTGTAAGCAACAAATTTAAAAAAATTTGTTGATAAACGCTTTTTCCATCATTCCCACTTCAGAATTAACGTTAAAATTTCAACTGAAATATCTCCTGACCAAATTTGTGATGTATATGACCGCCCGTAGAAGTAAAACCTGGATAAATCCAACGTGTAGTTGTGAATGTTGCTCATCAAAATAACAGTACTGATACTTAAGAGCATTGATTTGCCGTTAAAATTAATTCTGTAATAACGTGTCAACGGTAGCAGTGAGAATCGAACACTGCGGTTTTAACGTTTCAAGTGTTCACAATTTAATCAATCCATCTTTATGGATTAAAACAAATAATAACATTGGGAATTAAAACATATTTGATTGCATTCTGTTATCAAACATAGTTTATGTTCGCTCTGAAGACATTTCCAGTACAATAAGGTCGGGAGGGGGGGGTGGGGTGTGAATCATGCAGCATGGATAGATGGCATTGGTGGGGGGGGGGGGGGTTGAGAAGGCAATCGGTGTGGATTGGATGGATTGAGGCAGGGGAATTAGTGCGTGTTGATTGGAGTAGGTAAAATTGTGAGGGGAGAGCGCGGGGGATGACAGTGGGGTTGAATGGGAGCGATCTGTGCAGGATGGATGGGGGGTGCAGTGCAGGATGAAGGGGTGGAGCAGTGCAGGATGGATGGGAAGGGGGTCAGTGTAGGATTGATGGGGAGTGGCAGGAAAATCAATGTGAGGTGGATAGGGAGATCAGTGCAGGATGAATAGATGGGGGGGGTGGGTAGATGAGGAGGGGAGCACACGGGATATCAGTGAGGACCAAATAGAGGCAGGAATGGGGATCAGTGCGGGATGGAGAGGAGGAGGCTCAGGATAAGGGTGGTGGAGGGAGGCGTACAAGAGAGTGAGAAAAGGGGGCAGAGGAGGTGGGAAGGAAGGTCAGCGCTCCTCGGACAACACCGGCATCATCGCTCGGAAGGACCTGTGAATTTTAGCAGGCCAGAGGCTGTTTATCTCTGAAAGATAAAGTATTGCTGAATCACTGATTATTGGGGTATAAAAGTAGCTGATTAATCATTACCCCATAGAGTGAACCTATGGTCTGTATGTTACATACTGTAAGAGTTCATGGCCAGATGCCACATCCACCTGGCGAAATAAAGATTTTACTACTTGATTATTAATTTTATTGTGTTTTTATCTGTTTGAAATGAAATGAACCTTAACACATTTATGGCAACACCCTGGCTCCAGTAATTATTGTTCCATTATCATCTCTTCCAGTAATTCAGATTTTCTCTATCATGTAGTCATCAGAAATTCAATATTTTGCTTGCCTCCTCCCCCTACCTCTGTAAGACCATCCCATAGTCAAAATTACAAGGGATTTTCAATAAACCTTATTCAGGGTTCATTTTCACAATTGGCTATTTCGTTTCTTAATGTGTGCAATGTCAAAACAAACTACCTGCCTCTTATTTACTTTTTAACACGTGAATAAAAGTTCATGAGTGAATGCAAGCACCCAAGGACAGATTGGGGAAACTTCCCACATTTTCCCTCCCAGAGTGCGTGCATTTTTCACTGCAATCCCATTCAAAAAAGTTTGTCAAATGAATTAAATTAATTGCATGGTCCAAACTTGGGAGAAATTACTTCCTCAGGGATAACGCGTTAAGTACACGGAGGTAGGAACGCTGTTGCTATGGTGCAAGCTGACTCGAATCGTTTAATCACGGCTGCAGACTAATGGGGCTCCCCATTCATGTGCCTCAATTTAATAACATTAATGTGCGGCGCTGGCATGACTAACATGGCACTGCGTTCTCTGTACTTGCAGGCAAAGATACTGAGCATGACGGTAATCGCGAAGCCGGTTCCCAATATGGTGCTAAAATTCACCCATGACCTACTACGGCTTTTTCGCCGAGTGGACCATCTTGCTCTTGCTCTAGTATCTTTGCTGACAACCCATCCAGCCTAGTTTGTGATGTCTGCAGCTATATACAGTGCCCTCATAATGTTTGGGACATTATTTATTTCTTTGCTTCTGCACTCCACAATTTGAGATCTGTAATAAAAAAAATCTCATGTGGTTAAAGATCACATTGTCAGATTTTACAAAGGCTATTTGTATACATTTTGGTTTCACCGTGTTGTTCTTGGAGATAAAAAAATATAATATAAATACATGGTTCTACCATGGGAGCATGAGCTTCAGAGAGAGAGAGAGAGAGAGAGAGAGAGAGAGAGAGACAGAAAAGAGATAGAGAGAGACTCGAATACGCAGAGGGGCGTAAGAGTTATTCTGTATTATTTCTTTCTTGATAGTTTTCTGTGTTTTACTTGTGTTTGCTTTAATAAAGAACTAGACTAAGTGGGACCCGTTGGGTCCCATGTTCGCACGGGCGGGCTGGTCCCCCAACGCAATATTCCACCTCTCCACCAATTCCAATATTGCTGGCCAGTGGTGGGGGAGGGGGGGCTTTCTGGAGTGTTATTATGGTTGTTGTGGGCTGAAGGGATTGGTTTCCCGAGGGCTAGTATGGACATTGTGGGGCAAATGGATTCTTGCCCCAGTCACTCAGGCCTGGTGTGTTGGCAGCTCAGTCACTCAGGCCTGGTGTGTTGGCGGCTCAGTCACTTGGGGCTGGTGGGCTGGCAGCTCAGAAATTGCCATAAATTCAGCCCAAAACAGGTGTGAGACTCTGTGTGAGAGAGAAGGGGGAGAGGGTGGAGAAACAATTTCAGACATTTTTCATCTTTTTCTGCAGATCACAGCAATGAAGGAGGAAAGTCTATCCTGGCCTGGATCTCACAGGGAGCCAATGAAGCGATGGAGAAAAATACTGCGGTGAGGTTTAATACTTACAGGGGGAATACTCACTGATGAGCCTTAGGGAGCTCCTGGGTTAGTACAGGCCTGATGGGCCGAAGGGCTCTTAAAAAAATTCGAGTGAAATCTCAATGAAAGGCACTTTTTCTGGACTTTTCCTGGCCTGGCATGGTCCTTTTGGGCTCCTCCTGGGCTTATACGTGAATTTTGGGCAAAGGGGACTGGTTTCTGGGATAATAGGGGCCTTGTGGGCCGAAATAAGTGATTTCAGGTAGGCCAAATGTGGGCTTGCAGGTGACTCACCCCCGCCTAGTGGGCTGGCAGTTGACTAACGACTAGCGGACTGGCAGTTGACTCACGGCTGGTGGGCTGACAGTTGACTCACGGCTGGTGGGTTTATGAGTCAACAGCCAGCCCACCAGCCATGAGTCAACTGCCAACCCACCAGCCATGAGTCAACTACTAGCCCACCAGCCGTGAGTCAACTGCCAGTCCACTAGTCGTTAGTCAACTGCCAGCCCACCAGCCCTGACTGAGTCAACAGCCAGCCCACCTTTGGCCTACCTGAAACCACTTATTTTGGCCCACAAGGCCCATATTAGCCCAGAAACCTGTCCCTTTTCCCCAAAATGCCCATATTAGCCATGGAGGAGAATGTTGGCCCAAAACACCCGTGCCAGGCAAGGAAATGTCCAGAAAAAGTGCCTTTCAATGTTCCCTTCATCGGCTCCCTGTGAGATCCGGGCAGGATAGACTTTCCTCCTTCATTGTGATCTGTAGAAAAAAATGAAAAATGTCTAAAATTGAATCTCCACCCTCTCCCCCTTCTCTCTCACAGAATCTCTCACCTGTTTTGGGCAGAGTTTCTGGCAGTTTCTGAGCTGCCAGCCCACCAGCCCTGAGTGACTGATCTTTCAGCCCACCAGCCCTGAGTGAATGAGCTGCCAGCCCACCAGGCATGAGTGACTGAGCTGCCAGCCCAGCAGCCCCGAGTGACTGAGCTGCCAGGCCTTGAGGCCTGAGTGACCAATCTGCCAGCCCACCAGGCCTGAGTGACTGATCTGCCAGGCCACCAGGCCTGAGAGACTGAGCTGCCAGCCCAAGAATCCATTCGGACCACAATGCCCACACGAGCCCTCTACAAACCAGTCCCTTCGCCCCTCTCCCCCCCCACTGGCCACCAATATTGGAATTGGCAGAGAGATGGAATATTGCGTAGGGAGACCAGCCCTCCCGTGTGAAAATGGGACCGAATGGGTCCCACTTAGTCTAGTACCTACTTAAACACTGCCCCTTTGTGTGGGGATTAGAGTTGCTCTGTATAGTCTGTATATAACTGAACTTTATTGCTTTCCTTCACCGTGGGAAACATTGATTCCGCTGTGTGGGAATGTTTATGTTAAATTCTATCGTGTGTTGTGTTCTTTTTTATTCATATGGCTGTATGGTTAACCTAGATTTCACTGTACCACTTGGTGCATGTGGCAATAAATGTAAACTTGAACTTGAGCTTGAACGTGTAAGACTCTACCTCACCCACCTTGAGAAATAAAGATTTACTACTTGATCACTAATTTTATTGCATTTTTATCTGTTTGAAATGAAATGAACCTTAACACATTTATGGCAATATTCTGGTTCGAGTAATTACCGTTACATTATCATCTCTTCCAGTAATTCAGGTTTTCTTGTAGTCATCAGAAATTCAATCTTTTGCTTATCTCCTCCCCCTACCTCTGTAAGACCATCCCATAGTCAAAATCACAAGGGATTTTCAATAAAGGCTCAGTGTGCTGGCGTAACTCGGCGAGTCGGGCATCTCTGGAGAACACGGACTGGTGACGTTTCCAGTTGGGATCTTTCTACAGGTTTCAGGGAAATTGAAGATTTCTGTTTAGAAATTTTTCCTGTTCTCTCTCTTGCCCTCGAAGCTCAGCTGTTCAAATCCAAAGATGAATTACCTTGTGGTCCTGGTAGCTGGTCTCATTCTCAGTGCCTCTCCGGGTAAGGAAATATAACTATGGTGTTGTCCTCTAGTTTAACTGTGGAAAGGCATTTTAGATTCTCAAGTGGGATTGGAATTCTTGGATAGACATTTAATTGAGTGTTCGTTCACATGTAGAGAGTTTGTTACTGAATATGGAGTTAGTTATTGTCAAGTCCAGAGTGTTTTATTGTTATATGTCCCAGATAGAAGGAATGGTGATGTTTCAGGTCGAGACCAATGATCCGTCTAATGTTTAGTAGTTCGTGTACGCAGAAATCTTGTATAGTGTATTCTTTTATGCTGTATTGCCATGTTTTAATATAATACACATACCATATTTGTAGAAATATTAATGCAATTTATGAAGTTATGTGTTCACTTAAGATTTTATCCTGTACTTTGAAGTTTGAATTAATTTGTTCAGGTTGTTGTACCATTAAATAAAATACCAATGAGTATTTCTTCTCCTCCCCTGTCTCCCGTCCCTCTCTCCCATCCCCCACTCTCCTCCACCTCTCACCTTCCCTTTCCCCATTCCCACTCCACCCATCTCTCTCTTTCCCCCATCCGTTCCCTCCCTACCTCCCTCTCCCTCCTCTCCAAGGTCCAGTCCCGTCTATTTACTCAGCGGGACCGGCAGCATCTCTGGAGAGAAGGAATAGGTGATGTTTCGGTTTGAGACCCTTCTGCAGACTGAGAGTCATGAGAAAGGGAAACAACAGAATTAGATGGTGATGTAGAGAGATATAGGACAAACAAGTGGGACCCATTGGGCCCCGTTCCCCCAACGCAATATTCCACCACTCACCGATAGCCCCTAACTGCCACTTTTTTCCCCTCCCCACATCACCTCTCCCTCTCTTTTCCCCTACCCTCAGTCACTCCCTCCCTCCCTCCAAACCCCTCTCCCCTCCCTACCCCCCCCCCCCTTGATGTCATTGTGGTGTGGAACACTGATGAGGGCAGACAATATGTAAATGAGATCCCATTGTGATGTCATTGTGGGGAGCATCACTGCTGATGGACAGACAGGAGGATTTAAGTGGGGTTTTTGTAAGGTTTAAACGCGAATAACTTGTAAAAGATGGCATCAATCTAAACAAAACTTATTTTTGACCTCACAGGACAATGGTGAGTAAGGTGGTGCAAAATTGTACTGCTATTGTGTATCGTTTATGTGCAAATATAGGTACAATCTGGGCAAACAAACAAGATGAGAGTTTTAGTAATGTATTGGACCAAGTGGGACCCGTTGGGTCTCGTTCCCCCAACGCAATAATCCACCACTCACCCGTTCCCCCGGGTTCAAGGAAAGAGCGTTCACATCACAGCCCTGTTTCCACCAAATCTTTCCACCACCATGAACGAGAAGTGACCAGACAGACACCATTGTATGCAGATGCCGAAAAATGTGTTCAGCTCTGCCTGAACAACTTCTAATCTTGTGTGTGG
Organism: Amblyraja radiata; assembly: GCF_010909765.2. Taxonomy (NCBI): domain Eukaryota; kingdom Metazoa; phylum Chordata; class Chondrichthyes; order Rajiformes; family Rajidae; genus Amblyraja; species Amblyraja radiata. Next base: position 6,963,026 of record NC_045985.1, on the reverse strand, counting down.
ACTAAATATGAAGAACCTGTTCCCCCAACGTAACCCGTTTCCCCCAACATAACCCGTTTCCCCAACGTAACCCGTTCCTCCAACGCAATATTCCACCACTCACCTATAGCCCCCAACTGCGCAGGCTCGGCTCATTTCCCCTCATCCCCCAACACTCCCTCCCCCTCCTCTTCACCCTCCATCTTTACCCTCCTGCTTCTCTCCCCTCCTCACCTCCCCCGCTCCCTCCATTCCCCACTCCCTACCTCTCCTCACAACAATGTAAGAAATCTCTCATTGCACTGGATGGAACACTGTTGATTGGCAGCTGAGATCCCGACATGGCCATATGTGAACCTACCTATATTCTGTACATCTATGTTCTAGTGTCACTTCCCTATTCTCGTATCAGTTCCCTGTCGTGTGTCCAGATTTTCCTCTCGTGGTCTAACGGAGCCTGATGTGAGCCTTGCAAGTTTCTATAGTTCCACAATTTAGTTATGCCATGTTTCAACACTTAGCTCCTGGTCACGTAAGCATTAACCCTTGATCTCCCTTTTCCTCCTTCACACTCCCTCCCTCCAAAAAATGGGATCCCATTGTGATGTCATTGTGCTGATGAGTGGCAAACAGATTTTTAGTTTTAAACGTGGATAACATAAAGTATGGCATTAATCTGAAAAAAACCCTGTTTTTTGCACATCACAGGGCAATGGTGAGTAAGGTGGTGCAAAACGTGTAGCGCTATCACGTACCATTTCTGCGCAATTATAGGTACAAACCGGCACACAAATATAGAAACAAGATAAGAGATTTAGTAATGTACTAGACCAAGGGGGACCCGTTAGGTCCCGTCCCCTCAACACGCGGTTGCAGGGGGGGGGGGGCTGCGTCGTCACACACACTAATCACCCCCTCATACACAGGGTGGGGGTGGAGCGGGAGGGGGGGAGAGGTGGGTGTGGGGGGAAAGGAGGGGGAGGGAAGTGGAGGTGGAGGGGAGGGAGAGGGTTGAGCGAGTGGGAGAGGGGGGTGGAGGGGAGGAGGGGGGAAGAGGGGGAGGTAAGAGTGAGCAGGGGGAGAGATTGGGGGGAAGGAAGTGTGGGAGGTGGAGGGCAGGGTGGAGGGGAAAGGAGTGGGGTGGAGGGAAGGCAGAGGGGTGGAGGGGGAGGTGGAGATAGAGGAGGGGAGAGAGGGGAGAAAGAGGAGGGGAGGGGGGTAGTGGAGGGAGAGGGGAATTAATTGGGGGGAAGGGAGGGGTGGGGAGGGGGAGGGGTGGGGAGAGGCGAGAGTGAGTGGGGGAGAGGGAGGGGGGAGAGGGGTGGGGGAAGGGGGAGGGGGAGAGAGAGGACAGGAGAGAGAGGGGGAGAGACAGTGGGGAAGGGGCGAGAGAGGAGTGGGGAGGGGGCGAGAGAGGAGTGGGGAGGGGAGAGAGGAGAAGGAGGAGAGAGGGAGAGAGAGGGGCAAAAGGTGGGAGGTAGGGGATGAGATAGTAGAGGGGAGAGGAACGGGGAGAGAGGGGGGGAGAGGGGGTGTGGAAGGGGGGGATAGAGGAGGGGGAGAGAGGGTGGGGAAGGATGGAATAGAGGGGAGGGGAGAGAGGAGGAGCAGCAGGGGGAGGTAAAGTGGGAGGGAGGGGAGAGAGAGAGTAGGGGATAAAGAGTAGGTGGAGAGAGTAGTCGGGAGAGTGTGAAGGGGGAGAGAGTAAGGGGGGAGGAGTAAGGGGGGAGGAGTAAGGGGGGAGAGTATGGGGGTCAAGAGTAGGATGGGGAGAGATAAGAGGGGGAGAGAGTAAGAGGGGGAGAGAGTAGGGGGAGCGAGTAGGGTGGGGGAGAGAGAAGGAGGGGGGCGAGGGCGGGAAAGGGAGGGGGTGGAGGAGTGGGGAGAGAGTGCTCTAGTATAAAGGGGTGGGGAGAGGGGGGAGATAGGGGGAGAGAGAGGGGGGAAAGAGAGTGGGGGGAGAGAGAGAGAAAGAGAGAAGGGGGAGAGGGAGGGGGAAAGAGACGAGGAGAGAGGAAGGAGGGAGAGAGGGGGATAGAGAGAGGGAGGAGAGGAGGAGAGAGAGAGGGAGGAGAGCAGGGAGGGGAGAGAGCAGGGAGGAGAGAGAGGAGAGGGGGAGAGAGAGAGCATGGGGAGAGGAGGAGGAGAGAGGGAGAGAGAGGTGGGGAGAGAGAGAGGGGAGAGAGAGAGTGGGGGGAGAGAGAGAGATGGGGAGAGAGAGTATGGGGAGAGAGAGATGGGGGAGGAGAGAGAGGGAGAGAGAGATGGGAGAGAGAGATGGGGAGAGAGAGATGGGGAGAGAGAGAGATGGGAGAGAGAGATGGGGAGAGAGAGATGGGAGAGAGAGATGGGGAGAGAGAGTTGGGGAGAGAGAGATTGGGAGAGAGAGAGATGGGAGAGAGAGCAGAGATGGGGAGAGAGTTTGGGAGAGAGAGTGGGGATGAGAGAGATGGGGAGGAGAGATGGGGAGGAGAGATGGGGAGGAGAGAGGGAGAGAGAGATGGGGAGGAGAGATGGGGAGAGAGATGGGAGAGAGATGGGGAGAGAGAGATGGGGAGAGGGAGGGGGAGGGGGGGTCATAATGTTTTTTTCAAAGGCGAGCGGCATGACTGGCAGCGCATTGGGTTTACAGCAGGAGGGAGGGAGGGGCGAGACTTCACTCGCTGCACTGGGTGCAGGTTTCCCCAGAGTGACTCGTTCTTTCTGCGCTTTTGAATAAGGGGGGGGAGGCATAAAATGACTCGTAGCAAACTGCGCGTGCGCATTGACAGTAGCTGCATTCATCCACAGCGGCGGGGGGGGGGAGGCCAGGAGGCAGGTGGGCATTGTGACGTCCGCAGCTGGCAAGCGGCGGTTATATTTTTTTAAAGTGGGTTTTGTGAACAATTTTATTCAAATTCTGGGGAAATAATTGACCAAATTTAGAGAGGAGTGGATTTCTGAAATCATAAGGCAAATCGCTACCGAACTACGTAAAAAGCTCCCCATTTTTGTGTCTGGTTTTCGAGGAGATACGTTTCAAAGGCAAAATGGCACACAAACAAACAAACACACGCACACACACACGCACTTAAAAGTATACTAGACCAAGTGCTGACCGGTTGGGTCTGTTCCCCCAACGTGCGCTTGCGGGGGGGGGGGGGTGGGGTGGTGTTGGGGGTGGCGGCATGCGGCGTCACAGACACTAACTACCCCCCTGCAGACATGCTAACTACCCCCCTTGATATTATATTAATGTTATTAATTTGCTCCTTTTATCCCATATCCGCCTTATCCACCGACGCATAACCCCCAACTAGAGAGTCAGGGCAGAGAGAGAATGGGGAGAGACAGAGAGAAAGGGGCAGAGACAGAAGGGAAAGAGACACAGTGAGAGGGGAGTGGAGGGGAGGAGGAGAGGGTGGCTGAGGATGGGTGGAGAGAGAGAGGGGAGGAGAGAGAGAGGGGAGGAGAGAGAGAGGGGAGGAGAGAGAGGAGGAGGGAGCGAGAGGAGAGGGGGCGAGAGAGAGAGAGGGGGAGGAGATGAGAGAGAGGGGGGATGAGAGACGAGGGGGGGGAGGGGAGAGAGAGAGGGGGGAGGAGAGAGAGAGGGGGGGAGAGAGAGGAGGGGGGGAGGGAGAGGGGGGGGGAGAGCGAGAGGGGGGGGGGGATGAGAGAGGAGGGGGTTGAGAGAGAGGGGGGGAGAGAGAGGGGGGGAGAGAGAGAGGGGGAAGAGAAGGGGGGGGAGAAGAGAGAGAGGGGGAGGAGGGAGAGGGGGATGGGGAGAGAGATGGGGGGGTGAGAGAGAGAGAGGGGGGAGAGAGAGGAGGGTGCGAGAGAGAGAGAGAGGGGTGTGGAGAGAGAGAGGGGGAGAGAGAGAGGGGGAGAGAGAGAGGGGGATGAGAGAGAGAGGGGGAGAGAGAGAGAGGGGGGGAGAGAGAGGGGGGGGGAGAGAGAGACGGGGGGGGGGAGAGAGAGGGGGGAGAGGGAGAGGGGAGAGAGAGAGGGAGAGAGAGAGAGTGGAGAGAGAGGGGGAGAGAGAGAGAGGGAGAGAGAGAGAGGGGGAGAGAGAGGGGGAGAGAGAGGGGGAGAGAGAGGGAGGGAGAGAGAGAGGGAGAGAGAGAGGGAGAGAGAGAGAGAGGGGGGGAGAGAGGGGGAGAGAGAGAGGGCTGAGATGGGGGGAAGGGAAGGGGAGAGGGGGGGGAAGGGAGGGGGAAAGGTGGGGGAGGGGAGAGAGGGTGGGGATGGGGTGGAGGGAAGGGGTTAGGGGAGGGTGTAGAGGAGGGGGAAGGGGGTTTAGGGGAGGGAGTGTGGGGGAGGGCAGGGGGTGGGGGAGTGGAAGGGGGAGATAGAGGGGGGGGAGAGAGAGTGAGAGAGAGGGGGAGAGTGAGAGATGGGGAGAGAGAGGGGGGGGGAGAGACATAGAGAACGAAATGCAACCGTGCGTCACGCATTCAGAATGTACTGGAAATGAAGCGTGCACGTCTCATGCACGAAAGCTGCCGGCAACTCTATGGAATTCAGCAGAGGAGCCTGCTGCATCACACACATGCTAATCACACCCCCCACACACACAAACAGCGGGTCTGATCTCAATGAAGACAGCAAATTTTAAACTGTCTTTGAAATGAAAAGTTAATGTTAAGAATTAGTGATGTTACGTGAGAAATAATTCAATTCAATTCAATGAAAACAGAAACATAGACAATCGGTGCAGGAGGAGGCCATTAGGCCCTTCGAGCCAGCACCGCCATTCATTGTGATCATGGCTGATCGTCCCCTATTAATAACCCGTGCCTGCCTTCTCCCCATATCCCTTGATTCCACTAGCCCCTAGAGCTCTATCTAACTCTCTCTAAATCCATCCAGTGATTTGGCCTCCACTGCCCTCTGTGGCAGGGAATTCCACAAATTCACAACTCTCTGGGTGAAAACGTTTTTTCTCACCTCAGTCTTAAATGACCTCCCCTTTATTCTAAGACTGTGGCCTCTGGTTCTGGACTCGCCAAACATTGGGAAAATTTTTCCTGCATCTAGCTTGGCCAGTCCTTTTATAATTTTACTAGACTAAGTGGGACCCGTTGGGTCCCAGCAACACATACACTTTCATTTCACTGCACATCTCGTATGTGTATGTGACAAATAAACTTGACTTGACTAACTCACACAGAATCACACACACACACTCACACACTCACACACACATACACTCACACAAACTCACACACACATACACTCACACAGACACACACATATACACTCACACAGGCTCACACTCACACCCTCCACCTCACACTTACACCCTCCACCACACACACACACATACATACACTCACACACACACACACTCACAATCACACACACATTCACCACACATATACTCACACACGCTCCACCTCACGCACACACTCACACACACATACACTCACACACACATACACTCACACAGACTTGCACGCACATATACTCACACAGACTCACACGCACATACTCACACAGACGCACATATACACTCAAACGCACTCACACCCTCCACCACACACACATACACACACACAAACACGCACACACTGACTCATAAACACACAGGCACACACACACACCTAGACTCACACACACATTCATACACACACAGACACACACTCACACACACATACACACACACACACAAACACACACATATACACACACACATATACATCCACGCGCACACACACGCACACACACTCACACACATACACACTCACACACACACACACACACACTCAGACATACGCACACTCACTGACTCATACACACACACACATGCACACACACACAAACACTCACAGATTCATACACATACACACACACTAACATACTCACACTCTCTCACAAGCACTCACAGACTCATACACCTACACACACTCACACACACATACACATACTCACACAAGCTCACACACATACTCACAGATTCGTGCACATACACACACAAACACTCACACACACTCTCACACACATAGACTAATACACATACACACACTCACACGCACTCCATACACATACACACACTCACACACATGCATACACTCACACTCGCTGGCTCACACACCATATATATGACTAAACTTTCTTGAATCTACTAAAACGGCTGAGCGCGGCCTCTCCACTGTGGGGTTCCACAGTCAGCGGTACTTCCGCAATCAGCGCGACCTCTGCACTTAACGGAAATTATGCAATCAGCACGACCTCTGCACTCACCGGAAATTACGCAATCAGTGCGACCTCTGCACTAAGTGGAAGTCACAGAATGAGCGGGAACTTTGGACTAAACACAGTCGGACCTAATAAAGCATTTATTCCATCCAAACAATACAATACAATACAATTTATTTGTCATTTGAATCCCATTGAGGTTCAAACGAAATGTTGTTTCTTCAGTCATACGCACAAAAAAGAACCAAGACACAACACAATTTACGCAAACATCCATCACAGCGCATCTCCTCCTCGCTGTGATGGAAGGCAAAGACTTATCTCTCCCCTGCACTTCCCATTCCCCTCCCGATGTCAGAGTCAAAGTCAAAGTCCCCGGCGGGCGATGGTAATTGTCCAGCGGCCATTTACGCCTCGCCGGGCGATGCAGGGCCGCGCTCCGGGTCTTGTTGTTGGAGCCCCGGGCGGGCGCTAGCAAAGTCCCGCAGCCATTCCAAGCCGCGCGGGGCGGTGATGTAAGGCCCCGCTCCAGGTACTCTTCAACCACGCAACTCGGGCGGGTGAAGTTGCCGTTGCGGAAGCCCCGAAAAGCGGTCTCCCAGCAGGAACCCGCGTGCTCCCGGTGTTCCTGTCTACATTAAGGATTAACAAATCATCATTCATTGGACAAAGGACATTTCTTGTCACATACACCATTTCTAGTGTAGTGAAATTTGAGTTGTCATTTGCAGCACACCAATAGAAGTAAGACACCACATTAAAGAAGATTTTAACATAAAACATAAAAACATCCCCCCACAATGGTTCCCAGTGTAAGGGAAGGCAACACAGTCCAGTCCACTCCTCTTGTTCACCCCGTAGTCGGGGCCTATTTGAGGCCTCCGCAGTTGCCGCAATGGCGGCCCGATGTTTCAGGCCCTCTCGGCGGATGATGGAGCTTCGGCGTCGGGAGAACACTCTTCAGCGGCTCGGAGTGTCTGGAATGGCTGATTTCTGCCAGAGACCGCGGCTCCCGAGGATACAGGCCATTGTTATCAGTGGGCTGGGAGAGAACGAGTTAGAGACAATGAGACTCGAGAAGACGACTTTTAAACCAGTACAACCAGTTTGGATTTGTGAGAGTCTCGACCAAAACATCACCTGTACCTCTTCTCCAGAGCGGCTGCCTGACCCGCTGAGTTACTCCAGCATTTGGTGTCGGTATTGTTCTATGTTCATTGAAAGGGGTTGCTCGTTTTCAGAGCAGCGGTAGAACGAGCTGCAGGTGTCTCTCACACAACCTCCTGTGTTTTGTTCTCAATGTACAGGTAACTCTTTGAAGTGTTACTTCTGCAGTCAAGCAATAAATTGCATGAATAATATTTCCACGTGTTCTGCGCAGGAGCAACAATGCTATCTTGGGGTTTATAACACTGGTAAGTAAGAACCAATTTGAGATGCACACCTCTTGTTTAGAGATACAGCGCGGAAACATACACCCACCACCCTCGGTGTGAAAATGTTACCCCTCAGATTCCAATTAAATCTTTTCCCCCTCACCTTAAACGTGTTCTCAATTCACCTACTCTGGGCAAGAGACTCTGTGAACCTACCCAATCTATTCCTCTCATGGTTTTATACAGCTCTATAGGTTCACCCCTATCCAAGGAATAGAGACCCAGCCTGCTCAACCTCTCCCTATAGCTCACACCCTCTAGTCCTGGCAACATCCTCGTAAAGATGTTAAAACTGTACGATTATGTGAATAAATAGCTGATTTACTCATAGAAATGTGAAATGGGTGGATGGAACAAGCTGCCAGAGGAGGTAGTTAAAGCAGGGACTATCATAATGTTTAAGAAACAGTTAGACAGGTACGTGGATCACAGGTTTGGGGGATATGGACCAAGCGCAGGCAGGTGGGACTAGTGTAGCTGGGACCTTGTTGGCCGGTGTGGGCAAGTTGGGCTGAAGGGCCTGTATCCACGCTGTAACACTCTAAAATGATACATGAACTATGAATATAGAAATTATTGAACTGACCATTCTGTTTTTCCAGCTGGTAGCACGAAATACGAAGCGGGATGTATGGCCCTTGCTAATTGTAATGACGTGCCAGCTAATAATATTTTCACAACTAACAAATGTTGTGATACTGACCTCTGCAACGCAAGCGACCAAGTTAAATTATCTCTTCTGCTGTTCCCTACTCTGGTCTCAGTCTGGTTTGCAATATTTATGTGAAGCAAGTGCATAATACTAATGCACAGTGCAATCTTCTGTGTGCTTTTTTGTCTCAAGATCAGGGATAATGAGTCTTAACACTTGATTTCCAAGAGATGAGCAAATTAATCTAACAGATGTGCACATCCTTTTCATTCCAAAATCAGTAACCCTCATCCACAATGCTTGATATTTGCAATATTTTAATAATCATTTAGACAAAGGGGATGGTGATCGATTTCAGGAGGGCTGGTAAACTACATCACACACCGCTGCATATTGATGGAGCTGCTGTGGAGAGTGTCAGCAGTGTGAAGTTCTTGGGACTTCACCTGGCGGATGACCTGACCTCAACGACCAACACCACAGCAGTGATCAAACAAGCTCAGCAGCGGCTCCACCCTCTCCGGAGACTAAGGAAAGCAGGTCTCCCTACTGTTCACCTAAGGACCTTCTACAGGGGCACCATCGAGAGTATACTGACCTACGGCATCACTTCCTGGTTTGGGAGCTGCAAGGCTTATGAGCAAAACCAACTTAACAGGATAGTGAAGAAAGCCAGCAGGATCATTGGTGCCCCACTCCCTTTCCTGTTGGAGATCTACCTGAAGCGGAGCATCAGCAGAGCCATCTCCATTATCAAGGACCCCTATCATCCATCACACCACATCTTCTCCATTCTGCCATCTGGGAAGAGGTACAGGAGCATCAGCTGCAAAACCAGCAGGATGCTACACAACTTCTTCCCACAGGCACTAAGACTGGTTAACGGACTGTGTCCCCTCCCCATATATCATACACCAACACATCTAACTTTGCCCATACTTTGACAGCTAGACACCAGTCAAAGTAAAGCCACTTTTCGGTGTGAATGTCTGTTTTTATTTCAATTATTAGGCCTATTTTAGATATGGTAATTATAATTTTTAATATTCTGTTTTTATTAACTGCACTGACGGGAACTGATTGAGAAACAATGTTTTCGTTTCATCTGTGTATGTAAGTACTCAGTTAAAATGACATTAAATTAAATACTGAATACTGATCTGTATAATAATAATCATCATTTAATTTGGAGCGTGTACCATTACTCTGTTCATCTGTTGCCGCATCTCAATAAAGTACTGATTTTCAAAAGAAAATGTGAGCGTGATTCTTTCTTTCATAAATTCCAGGAGGATTATATGATTATACTAGACTAAGTGGGACCCGCTGGGTCCCGGCCTCACACGGGAGGGCTGGATACCCAACACAATATTCCACCTCTGCAGCAATTCCAATATTGCTGGCCAGTGGGGTTTTCTATTGCGCTAGTATGAGTGTTGTGGGCCGAAGGTACTGATTTCCAGAGGGCTAGTATGGAGTTTGTGGGCCGAATGGATTTTTGGGCTGGCAGCTCAGTCACTGAGGCCTGGCAGTACAATCACGCGGACCTGGCAGGCTGGCGGCTGAGAAACTGCCAGAAATTGTGCCAAAAACAGGTGACAGACAGTAAGAGAGAGAAGGGGGAGAGGGTGGACTGAATGGATTATTGGGCTGGCAGTTCACTAACTCACGGCTCGTGGGCTGGCAGTGCAGTCACTCACGTCTGGCACGCTGGCAGTTCACTCAGTCATCCCACCTACCTTCACCCCCCCCCCCCCCCCAACTCTGGTCCTTGCCATTCCCCTCCCACCCACACATTCAGTGCGTCTCCACACAATCTCCTCCCCCCCATGCACTCTTAGTGGCTCTCCCACAGAGCAGCCATTCCTGCCTATTAGGTTCTATTGCGATGAAGAACACACAGCATTAAAAGTGCAAAAAGGTTTTATTAAAGTTTAAAATGTAAATGACTCTTAAAATATAAGAACAATTTAAATTTTAAAGATGAGATTTATTAAGTTTTTACTTGTTGTGTCTTGTTGCGTCTTGTTGTGTTCTGCTGCCCACTGCCTCTTGATGACTATTTCCTATTGATAAAAAGAGACAATTTTAATATAGAGAAAGTCAGCGGTCAAATTTTAAGAAGGAAAATCTGAGAATATCTCAGAAGTCATCATTCAACGAAGCACGCTATTAATGACAACATTCTTGGGCGATGTTCCATCCTTCAGGAAACCTTTGACATTTCCCTTCATATTTCTGTTGAGCTAGTATGTTGGGCCGAAGGTACTGGTTTCCAGAGCGCTAGAACGGAGTTTGTGGGCGGAATGGATTTTTGGGATGGCAGCTCAGTCACTGAGGGCTGGCAGCTCAGTCACTGAGGGCTGGCAGCTCAGTCACTGAGGCCTGTACTGGCAGGGGGGCACCAAAATGCTTGGTGTTGCTGAAGACATCTGGAAGATTTCTGTGCACAACTTCAAAGCATTCTCTCCTAATCATTGGACATTCATCCCAAACAATGACTTTCACTTGCCTCGTGAAATGTGCCGTCTTAGAGTTCTTCTCGATGTTGCACAATGTATACTCGGCCACTTGGATGGGTATCTTGAATCGAGAATGTGTCGTTCTTCCACCAGGCTGAAATGTAGCTGCTATGCTAGAGGATACTACAGCAATAGCCACATCACCTTGACCTCTAACATTTCCTGACATGATGTTCAAAAAGCAGCCCAAAGACAATTTCAGTTGTTAATGAACACTGAAGTTTTGTGCAAAACATTGTTTTGAGGTAGGGGCTGTCAGGGTGGGGTGGGGTGGTAAACATCGTGCAGCCAAGGGAGGGGCACAGCTTCAGGCGGGGGTTCTCGTGAGCTGATGAGAAATGGGGGAGGCGGGGGGCTCATGCAGGGGATGATGGCGGCTTCAGTAGGGGGTGCATCCTATTGCCAGGCGGAAGTGCGGCATGTCAGTGGAGGAGAGGGGGCAGTGAGCGATTTACTCATGACCTGTGGACTCACTCACTGCCTTGGGATTGACTCATGCCCTTTAGACTGATTGACTCTCATGGCTTGTGGACTGACTGATGCCCAACTTCTGGAGTCACGTCCGACTTTTGTAAACTGAAAACGGTAACATCTACATTGAGGAACAGCTTCTTCCTGACAGCCATCACGCTATTAAACTTAACAAATAAACTGAACTACGAAATACTATATTATTTCACACACACACACACACACACACACATATATATTCACACGCACTCACACATATATTCATACACACACACACACATTCACTCACACACACACATATTCACACACACACGCACATATTCACACACACACACACATTCTCACACATATTCGCACACTCACACACATTCTCATACACATATTCACAAACAGACTAACGCAAACACAAACTCAATGGCACTCACATTCACACAAAGACACACACACACACACACACACACACACATACTCATACACACACACTCATACACACACACTCATACACATGGACTCACTCATTCACACACACGCACACAGGCTTAATCACACACATATATATACAGACTCATCCCCCACCTCAAGACACTGCCCTATGGGTGGTAAATGTCGTGCAGCCAAGGGCAGCTTCAGGCGGGGGTTGTCGTGAACTGATGAGAAGGGGGTGGGGTGTCCTCATGCAAGGGATGTGGACGGCTTCAGTAGGGGGTGCATCCTATAGCCAGGCGGAGGGCAGCGTCTTGAGGTGTCTGTGGAGGAGAGGGGGCAGTGAGCGATTTACTCATGACGTGTGGACTCACTGCCTTGGGATTAACTCATGGCCTTTGGACTGACTCTCACAGCTTGTGGACTGACTGATGCCCGACTTCTGGAGTCACGTCCGACTTATGTAAACTGAAAACTGTAACATCTACATTGAGGAACAGCTTCTTCCTGACAGCCATCACACTCTTAAACTTAACAAATAAGCTCTGAACTACGAAATATTATATTATTTCACACACACACACATATATATTCACATGCACTCACATACATATGCACACACACACGCACACACACACACACACATATAATCGCTCACACATATTCACTCACACACATATTCAGACACACACATGTACACACACATACATATAGACACACGCACATATTCACACACACACACGTAAATATTCACGCACACACACACATATTCACACGCACACACATATATTCACACACACACACACACACACACACACACACACACACACACACACACACACACACACACACACACAGAGGGAGGTTTCACGGCAGTCGGGTCACGACCTATGACCCGTACTGTTGCTAAGCTACACCAAATGGATTACACGCGATGTACTGCAGGTAGGCACTTACCATTGTTTCCAACTCCATCTTCCAGGGAGATGCTAATCGCATTTCGTTGTCTCTGTACTTTACACTGACAATGACAATTAAAGTGGAATCTGAATCTGAATCTGAACGTAGCGGATCCGTTAAAACCCGCCTAAAATGTTCATTTTTGCGCTGCAAATAATTATGGAATTCGGGATGAGCATGTGAGACATTTAGCCTACTTCAGAATTCCAAAAGTGAGGAGAAATGACAGTAGATAGAAGTGAGAGCTGAAGGGACAACAGACAGAGTGCTTAGCGATCATTGGCCGTTTTCTCACTACATTTCATCAACACTGAAGCATTATTTGTGTTTTTTCTTGATTCCTTTGGCATCTAAAAAGTTTCAGAAGTGATAAATCTGGCTGTATTTTTTTAAATAAATCGTCCATGGTTCTCCAGTGGGTTTTTACGTACAAAATGAAAACGCATCTGAAGAAAAATTTACAGCCAAATTTATCACTTCTGAGAATTTTTAGATACCAAAGGAATCAAGAAAAAACACGAATAATGCCTTACTGTTGATGAAATGCAGCGAGCAAACACGATAATCCCAATATTTTCAATTACGATATCTGCACAGCCAATCTTTACCAAGCACTTTAGCTGCTGTTGTCCCTTCAATTCTCGCTTCTCTTTACCTACATTTCATTTCACGTTTGGAATTCTAATGTTGGGTACATGTCTCTCACACTTACCCCAACTTCCACAATTTTTTTCAGAGCACAAATTCAACATTTTGGCGGTTTTTAACAGATAGGAAAGTGCGCATTTCTTGCATTAATAACATATACTGGAAGTGACGGATGTCTTCAGATGGTTTGAGCGGCTGCGTGCGTCAAGTCCTATTACCTTGTGACCTTACGGTGCAATCCCCTATTCACACACACACACTCACGCAAACACACATATATATTCTCACACATATATATATATATTCACACACACACACATATATTTTCACACACACACACATATATATTCACACACACACACATATATATTCACACACACATATATATTCACACACACACATATATATTCACACACACACATATATTCACACACACACATATATATTCACACACACACACATATCTATTCACACACATATATATTCACACACACACACACACATATTCACACACACACATATATATTCACACACACACATATATATTCACACATACACACACACATATTCACACACATATTCACACACACACACATATATATTCACACATACATATTCACACATACACACACATACATATATATATTCACACACACACATATTCACTCACACACACATATATATTCACAGGGCAGGCCAAACAACTCATTTCATTTTCATTTCATTTCCATTTCCATTTCAGTTTCAAGCACTGGGCATGCCAAACAACTCATTTCATTTTCATTTCATTTCCATTTCCATTTCAGTTTCAAGCACAGGGCAGGCCAAAACACTCATTTCATTTTCATTAAGGGCTAACAAATCATTTATTGCAAGTACATGGGAGACTCACAGTACAGTGGACTCACAGTTCAGTAGGCTCACAGCTTAGAATTGCAGTTGTGGACTCTCCCTCGTGATCTTCCAGAGTGACTGTCCACATCCGACATCCAGGGCGTTATACTGCTGGCCCCCTCGGATGGGGCGTTACCTTCATCAAGGTGATTGACAGGTGAGAGTACCAATCAACTGATCTCAAGATTTTTTAAACAAGCAAATCGTTTTTATTTTTCAGCGATCGGAAAAATCCTTGAGGCTGCTGCAGCGGAGGAGGACTGCGAGTAAGATGGCAATAAAATCATAGTGATATAGATAGCGTTTTTTCTAAAATCAATTAACAAAGTGGTCAAGGTGAGACTTTAATATAATAATAGATAGATGAAGAGAGGTGGTTATCTGAAGTTGCACAGCAAACTACACACTCCATAGCTGAAGGTGCCATACATCAGATCGTTGTAGAATCAGAAATTGGACCTGAAGATTTTGTTTCAAATGTCTCAAAACAAAGATCAAGCCACAAATCTAATTCTTCTTCATGTGCCATTCAGCCCATCAAGTCAACTCCGCCATTTAATCGTGGCTGACCTATCTCTCCCAACTAACTGCATTCTCCTGCCTTCTCCCCATAACTCTGACACCCGTACTAATCAAGAATCTATCTATGCCTTAAAAATATCCATTGACTTGGCCTCCGCAGCCTTCTGTGTCAATGAATTCCACTGATTCACCACCCTCTGACTAAAGAAATTCCTCCTCATCTCCTTCCTGAAGGAGCGCCCTTTAATAAGCGAGTTCGGTATCTCGATAAACGCAAAGAATCATGGGATTTGCCAAAGGTCATTCGGGATGAACAAGCTAACTCAATGCTGAATAAACAGTGTATACATTGTTAACTATTCTACCAACTAAGTAATCTAGAATTCTGTCAACTCAGCAGCTTCCCGTCCTTGCTCTGCTTAAGAAACAACTGCAGATGCTGGAGAAATCGAAGGCAGACAAAAATGCTGGAGAAACTCAGCGGGCGAGGCAGCATCTATGGAGCAACGGAATAGGTGACGTTTCGGGTCGAGACCTTTCTTCAGTCTACTTCTTGTTCTGCTGTTCACTCACTATTCACACAGTCCCAGTTCTAGTTCAGTTCATTCATCTGCAATTATGAGATATTCATAAAGTTAAAGAATTTATTCTTTTCATTTAATCCTTAATGTTTTGCTACTGGAATAAGGAAATATTACTTGTGTTTGAAACATTTTCTTATCTTTATTCATAATTTATGTGTAAAAATATATTGAATCTGAGGCAGGCAGCGACTGTATCAGTGTGATGTGGGCTGTTGCTTCACCTGCAGGTGGCGTGAATGTACCGTTAAGGCAAAGATTCATCTCTGAGGAAAACTGAGTCCAGGGTTGTCCCTGTGAAGGAGCCGCCAGTCTGATATAAGACATTTAACTGTGAAATGCCTGCCCTTTAGTATTGGATAGATTGAGTGGAGGGTGTGTGCTGTTCCAAGTTTGCGGTGGGTGTGGTGCGTTTCCCCCAGCCATCTCGCCCAGTGCATGTTGACCGGCACAGTTCACCAGCCCTTGTTAGCACAGGCTCTTGGTGCAGGTGTTACCCGAAGCACAAAGGTTTTGTGGAGGTTCTGCGTTAGGATCGGGCACGCAGCGAGCTAGCGAGAGGGTCGTCAGATCAGATCAGTCCAGCTTGCCGAGTGGCCGAAGGGCAGATTTTAGTGTGTCGTTATTAAACTGTTCCATCTGTGCGGCATCGCCAGCTCCCTCTCTCTCTCTCTCTCTCTCCCAGATCCCCCACCCCAACTGTCGACCAAGTCTGATTGACAAAATGCTCCCACTCATATTACAGTTGGGCTCCACGTTTGCCCACTAGCTGAGCGGGCGGCGCCTCCTTCAAGGAGAGCGAGAACAGGTGCCATCAGCTGGGGAGCTGCGACCCACTCCTGACTGAAGCCTCTAGTTTGGCTGCGGTTCAAATGGTTGCAGATTCTCATCATTATCACTGCCCGGTCACCCGATCCCGGCTCCCAACTGTGTGCCCTCACAGACTGGGACCAACCACAGAGGTTAAAGCGACAGGATCTTTATTTAAGCCAACCCACCTGGAAAGTTTCACCAGCTGTTGGAATCCAATCAGGACTTTCAACCCCCCCCCCCCCCCACACACACACACACACACACACACAGCACATTCTCCTCGTTTCCATCAATCCAGGAAGGTTGTTTACGTAGACAATAGACAATAGGTGCAGGAGGAGGCCATTCGGCCCATCGAGCCAGCACCGTCATTCAATGTGATCATGGCTGATCATCCACAATCAGTACCCCGTTCCTGCCTTCTCCCCATATCTCCTGACTCCAGTGACCATGGGATGTATCTTGCAGGCGTAGAAACTGGAGAGAGGGGGGGGGGATAAAGGGGAAAAGAGAGGGAGATATTAATGTGATGGAGTGGAGGACAGGAGGGAGATTGAGGAGGCACAGTTACCTCAACTTCTCACAGTGGAGCAGCGGCGGAGTTGCCGCCTCACAGCGCCAGAGACCCGGCTTCGAACCTGCAAGCCCGCAGGTATTTGGAGTGTGGGCGGCAGGAAACCGGAGCACCCGGGGAAAACCCACGCAGGTCACTGGGAGAACGTGCAAACTCTGTACAGGCAGCGCCCGTGGTCAGGATGGAACCCGGGCCTCTGGTGCAGTGAGGCATCAACTCTACCAGTGCACCACCGTGCCGACCCACCCACCCATTGAAGCGCGACATTCCACCCCGCTGAGCAAATCGGCAAGATCACGGTTATTCCCGGAAATTGTGCTCAACAGGTTTGACAATTCTGCATTAGTAATACATCGATGGGGAACAGAGTGTACCTTCAATTCAATGGCCAATTTCCATGACACACCTGTAATTTTCCCCATTAAAAGACTGGGTAAGAGCTGCGGGATAAATGTCACGTAGGTGGAGATGGGCCAAGAGCTCAATGATAACAAAAGCGGACTAGTAATTCAAGTTCATGGACTAGTTAAATAAACAACAGATAATAGGTGCAGGAGTAGGCCATTCGAGCCAGCACCGCCATTCAATGTGATCATGGCTGATCATCCACAATCAGTACCCCGTTCCTGCCTTCTCCCCATATCCCCTGACTCCGCTATCCCTAAGAGCTCTATCTAACTATTTGAAAACATCCAGAGAGCCAGCCTCCACCGCCCTCTGAGGCAGAGAATTCCACACACACACAACTCTCAGTGTTAAAAAGTGTTTCCTCATCTCCGTTCTAAATGGCTTACCACTTATTCTGAAACGGTGGCCCCTGGTTCTGGACTCGCCAAACATTGGGAACATGTTTCCTGCCTATAGTGTGTCCAAACCCTTAATAGTCTTATATGTTTCAATACGATACCCTCTCATCCCTCTAAACTCCAGAGTATACAAGCCCAGCCGCTCCAATCTTTCAGCATATGACAGTCCCTCCATCCCGGGAATTAACCTCGTGAACTCTAAACTGCTGGAGTCTTTCTACCGCTGTTCGGTAGAAAGCATACTGACTTACTGCATAACTGCCTGGTTTGGGAACTGTTCAGCAGCTGACAGATCAGCTCTCCAGAGGGTGATAAAAACTGCCCATGGTATCATTGGACTCCCCCTGCCCCCTCTGGAGGACATTTACCACTCCAGGTGCCGCAGCAGGACCTGTAATCTCGTGAAAGACATTACACATCCTTGTCACCACCTTTTCACGCTGCTGCCCTCGGGAAAAAGGTACAGGTCGCTAAAGTCACGCACTGCCAGACTCAAGAACAGCTTTTACCCATCAGCAATCTTGGAACTGAACTCTGTCTCGGGAGCGGGTTATGGGGAAGGAGGGGGGGGGGGGTGGGATACAGTTAATTTATGTAAATGTGAATCCATGGGTGGGTTTGGGGAGGGAGGGAGTGTAAGAAGTATGAGTATGTGAATGTTTGAAGTTCTTTTAAATGGAGAGACACTGTAATCTCGTTGTATGTGACACAGGCAATGACAATAAAGCATTCTGATTCTGATTCTGATTCTGAACCTATGCTGCACTCCCTCAATAGCAAGAAAATGTCCTTCCTCATGTTTGGAGACCAAGACTGCACGCAATACTTCAGGTGTGGTCTCACTAGAGCCTTGTACAACTGCAGGAGGTCCTCTTTGCTCCTATACTCATCTCCTAGTGTTATGAAGGCCAACCATGGGATGCAGACCATCAACACATTGGCTTTCTTCACTGCCTGCTGTACCTGCATGCTTACTTTCATAGACTGATGAACAAGGACCCCCATCCCGTTGTACTTCCCCTTTTCCCAACTTGACACCATTTAGATAGTAATCTGCCTTCCTGTTTTTGCCACCAAAGTGGATATCCTCACATTTATCCACATTACACTGCATCTGTCATGCATCTGCCCACTCCCCCAACCTGTCAAAGTCACCCTGCATTCTCATAGCATCCCCTTCACAGTTCACACTGCCATCCAGCTTTGTGCCATCTGCATATTTGCTCATGTTACTTTTAATCCCTTCATCTAAATCATTGATGTATATTGTAAATAGCTGCGGTCCCAGCACCGAGCCTTGCGGTACCCCACTAGTCACTGCCTGCCATTCTGAAAGGGGCCCGTTAATCCCTACTCTTTGTTTCCTGTCTGCCCACCACTTCTCTATCCATGTCAGCACTCTACCCCCAATACCATGTGCCCTAATTTTGCCCAATAATCTCCTATGTGGGACCTTATCAAATGTTTTCTGAAAGTCCAGATACACTACATCCACTGGCTCTCCCTTGACCATTTTCCCAGTTACATCCTCAAATAATTCCAGAATATTAGTCAAGCATGATTTCCCCTTCATAAATCCATGCTGACGGACCGATCCTGTTACTGCTATCCAAATGTGCCGCTATTTCATCTTTTATGTTTGACTCCAGCAGCTTCCCCACCACCGATGTCAGGCTAACTGGTCTATAATTCTGTTTTTTCCCTCCCGCCTTTCTTAAAAAGTGGGATAACATTACCTACCCTCTAATCCGCAGGAACTGATCCTGAACCTATAGAACATTGGAAAATGATCACCAATACGTCCACGATTTCTAGAGCCACTTCCTTAAGTACCATGGGATGCAGACCATCAGGCCCTGTGGATTTATCAGCCTTCAGTCCCATCAGTCTACCCAACACCATTTGCTGCCTAATATGGATTTCCTTCAGTTCCTCTGTCACCCCAGATCCTCTGGCCACTACTATATCAGGACGATTGTTTGGGTCCTCCTTAGTGAAGGCAGATCCAAAGTACCTGTTCAACTCATCTGTCATTTCCTTGTTCCCCATAATAATTTCATCCTTTTCAGTCTTCAAGGGTCCAACTTTGGTCTTAACCATTTTTTTTCTCTTCACATACATAAAGAAGCTTTTACTATCCTGCTTTATATTCCGAGCTAGTTTACCTTCGTACCTCATCTTTTTCCCCGTATTGCCTTTTTAGTTATCTTCTGTTGCTCTTTAAATGTTACCCCATCCTCTGGCTTCCCGCTCGGATTGGGAATGGCAGGGGGAGTTGAATTGCTGAGCCACCGGGAGGTCAGGTAGGTTCTTGCGGACCGAGCGGAGGTGTTCGTCGAAACGATCGCCCAACCTCCGATTGGTCTCACCGATGTAGATCAGCTGACATCTAGAGCAGCGGATGCAGTAGATGAGGTTGGAGGAGATACAGGTGAACCTCTGTTGCACCTGGGACGACTGCTTGGGTCCTTGAATGGAGTCGAGGGGGGAGGTAATGGGACAGGTGTTGCATTTCTTGCGGTTGCAACGGAAAGTACCCGGGGAGGGGGTGGTACGGGAGGGAAGGGAAGAATTGACAAGGGAGTTATTTCCTTCGCTCCATAGATGCTGCTGCACCCGCTGAGTTTCTCCAGCATTTTTGTCTACGTTCGATTTTCCAGCATCTGCAGTTCCTTCTAGAACACAACTGACAATCCTGCACGTCTTTGGAGTGCGGGAGGAAACCGGAGCCCCCTGGGAAAACCCACGCAGGTCACGGGGAACACGTACAAATTCTGTACAGGCAGCATCTATGGTCAGGATCGAACCCGGGCCTCTGGCGGTGTGAGGCAGCAACTTGGTAAATGGCGTGGCCTCACAATAAGTGGTAGAAGCAGAATGAAGCCTGCGTTAGGATCAGACACGCAGCGAGCTAGCCAGAGGGCTGTCAGACCAGATCAACCCAGGTTACCAAGTGGCCGAAGGGAGGAACCAACCACAGAGGTTCAAGCAAAAGCATCTTTATTTAAGCCAACCCACCTGGAAAGTTTAACCAGCCTGTTGGAATCCAATCTGGACTTTCCAACCCACCCCCCCCCCCCCCCCCCCCCCCCCCCCGCCTTACCTCTCTGAACTGCTCCACCCATACGCTCCTGCCCGGTGCCTCAGGTCAGCTGATCAGCTGCTCCTGGAGGTACCGAGGTCTATGCGGAAGCTCAGAGGGGATAGAGCCTTCACTGTTGCTGCTCCGGCACTCTGGAACACTCTGCCGTTGCACATCAGACAGGCCCCCTCACTGTCCATCTTCAATACCAGTATTAAAACACATTTTTATTCCTTGGCTTTCGACACTGCTTGAGACTTTGCTCCTGTTTTTAGTGCTTATAATGTTTTTTAATTTGTTTATTGTTTTTAGTCCTTCGTTTAATGTTTTTATTGTTATGTAATAATTTCTTGTCCATGATCAGTCATGTACAGCACTTTGTTGCAACTGTGGTTGTTTTAAAGTGCTCTATAAATAAAGTTATTTTAGTTATTATTATTACCTGCGGTTCATCGCGTGTAATCCACATGGAGTAACGTAGCAACAGTACGGGTCATGGGGTCGTGACCCGACTGCCGTGAAACCTCCCTAGAAGATCTTTGGTATAAACTGTGTATAAATTGTGAACTATTCCACGAAGGAAGTGATCTAGAATTCTGTCAACTCAACAGCTTCCTGTCCTTGTTCTGCTTAAGAAAGAAATGCAGATGCTGGGGAAATCGAAGGCAGACAAAAATGCTGGAGAAACTCAGCGGGCGAGGCAGCATCTATGGAGCAACGGAATATGTGACGTTTCGGGTCGAGACCCCTCTTCAGGCTCCTTATTGTTCTGCTGTTCACACACTATTCACACAGTCCCAGTTCTAGTTCAGTTCATTCATCTGCAATTATGAGATATTCATAGAGTTAAAGAATTTATTATTTTCATTTAATCCTTAATGTGTTTGCTACTGGAACAAGGAAATATTACTTGTGTTTGAAACATTTGATACAGCGACTGTATCAGTGTGATGTGGGCTGTTGCTTCACCTACAGGTGGCGTGGATGTACCGTTAAGGCAAAGATTCATCTCTGAGGAAAACTGAGTCCAGGGTTGTCCCTGTGAAGGAGCCGCCAATCTGATATAAGACATTTAACTGTGAAATACCTGCCCTTTAGTATTGGATAGATTGAGTGGAGGGTGTGTGGTGTTCCAAGTTTGCGGCGGGTGTGGTGCGTTTCCCCCAGCCATCCCGCCCAGTGCATGTTGACCGGCGCAGTTCACCAGCCCTTGTTAGCAGAGGCTCTTGGTGCAGGTGTTACCAGAAGCACAAAGGTTTTGTGGAGGTTCTGCGTTAGGATCGGGCACGCAGCGAGCTAGCGAGAGGGCCGTCAGATCAGATCAGCCCAGCTTGCCGAGTGGCCGAAGGGCAGATTTTAATGTGTCGTTATTAAACTGTTCCATCTGTGCGGCATCGCCAGCTCCCTCTCTCTCTCTCTCTCCCAGATCCCCCACCCCAACTGTCCACCAAGTCTGATTGACAAAATGCTCCCACTCATATTACGGGTGGGCTCCACGTTTGCCCACTCGCTGAGCGGGCGGCGCCTCCTTCAAGGAGAGCGAGAACAGGTCCCATCAGCTGGGGAGCTGCGACCCACTCCTGACTGAAGCCTGTAGTTTGGCTGCGGTTCAAATGGTTGCAGATTCTCATCATTATCACTGCCCGGTCACCCGATCCCGGCTCCCAACTGTGTGCCCTCACAGACTGGGACCAACCACAGAGGTTAAAGCGACAGGATCTTTATTTAAGCCAACCCACCTGGAAAGTTTCACCAGCTGTTTGAATCCAATCTGGACTTTCAAACCCCCCCCCCCCCCCCCCCCCCCCCACACACACACACACACACAGCACATTCTCCTCGTTTCCATCAATCCAGGAAGGTTGTTTACGTAGGCAATATACAATAGGTGCATGAGGAGGCCTTTCGGCCCATCGAGCCAGCACCGTCATTCAATGTGATCATGGCTGATCATCCACAATCAGTACCCCGTTCCTGCCTTCTCCCCATATCTCCTGACTCCAGTAACCATGGGATGTATCTTGAAGGCGTAGAAACTGGAGAGAGGGGGGGGGATAAAGGGGAAAGAGAGGGAGAGATTAATGTGGTGGAGTGGAGGACAGGAGGGAGATTGAGGAGGCACAGTTACCTCAACCTCTCACGGTGGAGCAGCGGCGGAGTTGCCGCCTCACAGCGCCAGTGACCCGGCTTCGAACCTGCAAGCCCGCAGGTATTTGGAGTGTGGGCGGCAAGAAACCGGAGCACCCGGGGAAAACCCACGCAGGTCACGGGGAGAACGTGCAAACTCTGTACAGGCAGCGCCCGTGGTCAGGATGGAACCCGGGCCTCTGGTGCAGTGAGGCATCAACTCTACCAGTGCACCACCGTGCCGACCCACCCACCCATTGAAGCGTGACATTCCACCCCGCTGAGCAAATCGGCAAGATCACGGTTATTCCCGGAAATTGTGCTCAACAGGTTTGACAATTCTGCATTAGTCACACATCGATGGGGAACAGAGTGTACCTTCAATTCAATGGACAATTTCCAGGACACACCTGTAATGTTTCCCATTAAAAGACTGGGTAAGAGCTGCGGGATAAATGTCACGTACGTGGAGATGGGCCAAGACCTCAATGATAACAAAAGCGGCCTAGTAATTCAAGTTCATGGACTAGTTAAATAAACAACAGACAATAGGTGCAGGAGTAGGCCATTCGAGCCAGCACCGCCATTCAATGTGATCATGGGTGATCATCCACAATCAGTACCCCGTTCCTGCCTTCTCCCCATATCCCCTGATTCCGCTATCCCTAAGAGCTCTATCTAACTCTTTGAAAACATCCAGAGAGCCAGCCTCCACCGGCCTCTGAGGCAGAGAATTCCACACACACACAACTCTCTGTGTTAAAAAGTTTTTCCTCATCTCCGTTCTAAATGGCTTACCACTTTTTCTGAAACTGTGGCCCCTGGTTCTGGACTCGCCAAACATTGGGAACATGTTTCCTGCCTATAGTGTGTCCAAACCCTTAATAGTCTTATATGTTTCAATAAGATACCCTCTCATCCCTCTAAACTCCAGAGTATACAAGTGCAGCCGCTCCAATCTATCAGCATATGACAGTCCCTCCATCCCGGGAATTAACCTCGTGAACTCTAAACTGCTGGAGTCTTTCTACCGCTGTTCGGTAGAAAGCATACTGACTTACTGCATAACTGCCTGGTTTGGGAACTGTTCAGCAGCTGACAGATCAGCTCTCCAGAGGGTGATAAAAACTGCCCAGGGTATCATTGGACTCCCCCAGCCCCTCTGGAGGACATTTACCACTCCAGATGCCGCAGCAGGACCTGTAATATCGTGAAAGACATTACACATCCTTGTCACCACCTTTTCACGCTGCTGCCCTCGGGAAAAAGGTACAGGTCGCTAAAGTCACGCACTGCCAGACTCAAGAACAGCTTTTACCCATCAGCAATCTTGGAACTGAACTCTGTCTCGGGAGCGGGTTATGGGGAAGGAGGGGGGGTGGGATACAGTTAATTTATGTAAATGTGAATCCATGGGTGGGTTTGGGGGGGAGGGAGTGTAAGATGTGTGAGTATGTGAATGTTTGAAGTTCTTTTAAATGGAGAGACACAGTAATCTCGTTATATGTGACACAGGCAATGACAATAAAGCATTCTGATTCTGATTCTGATTCTGA
Source organism: Amblyraja radiata (assembly GCF_010909765.2). Lineage (NCBI taxonomy): Eukaryota > Metazoa > Chordata > Chondrichthyes > Rajiformes > Rajidae > Amblyraja > Amblyraja radiata. The sequence goes on along the minus strand of NC_045985.1, from coordinate 6,938,803 downwards.
ACCTATGCTGCACTCCCTCAATAGCAAGAAAATGTCCTTCCTCGTGTTTGGAGACCAAGACTGCACGCAATACTTCAGGTGTGGTCTCACTAGAGCCTTGTACAACTGCAGGATGTCCTCTTTGCTCCTATACTCATCTCCTAGTGTTATGAAGGCCAACCATGGGATGCAGACCATCAACACATTGGCTTTCTTCACTGCCTGCTGTACCTGCATGCTTACTTTCATAGACTGATGAACAAGGACCCCCATCCCGTTGTACTTCCCCTTTTCCCAACTTGACACCATTTAGATAGTAATCTGCCTTCCTGTTTTTGCCACCAAAGTGGATACCCTCACATTTATCCACATTACACTGCATCTGTCATGCATCTGCCCACTCCCCCAACCTGTACAAGTCACCCTGCATTCTCATAGCATCCCCCTCACAGTTCACACTGCCATCCAGCTTTGTGCCATCTGCAAATTTGTTCATGTTACTTTTAATCCCTTCATCTAAATCATTGATGTATATTGTAAATAGCTGCGGTCCCAGCACCGAGCCTCGCGGTACCCCACTAGTCACTGCTTGACATTCTGAAAGGGATGCGTTAATCCCTACTCTTTGTTTCCTGTCTGCCAACCACTTCTCTATCCATGTCAGCACTCTACCCCCAATACCATGTGCCCTAATGTTGCCCAATAATCTCCTATGTGGGACCTTATCAAATGTTTTCTGAAAGTCCAGATACACTACATCCACTGGCTCTCCCTTGACCATTTTCCCAGTTACATCCTCAAATAATTCCAGAATATTAGTCAAGCATGATTTCCCCTTCATAAATCCATGCTGACTCGGACTGATCCTGTTACTGCTATCCAAATGTGCCGCTATTTCATCTTTTATGTTTGACTCCAGCAGCTTCCCCACCACCGATGTCAGGCTAACAGGTCTATAATTCTGTTTTTTCCCTCCCGCCTTTCTTAAAAAGTGGGATAACATTAGCTACCCTCCAATCCGCAGGAACTGATCCTGAATCTATAGAACATTGGAAAATGATCACCAATACGTCCACGATTTCTAGAGCCACTTCCTTAAGTACCATGGGATGCAGACCATCAGGCCCTGTGGATTTATCAGCCTTCAGTCCCATCAGTCTACCCAACACCATTTGCTGCCTAATATGGATTTCCTTCAGTTCCTCTGTCACCCCAGATCCTCTGGCCACTACTATATCAGGACGATTGTATGGGTCCTCCTTAGTGAAGGCAGATCCAAAGTACTTGTTCAACTCATCTGTCATTTCCTTGTTCCCCATAATAATTTCACCCTTTTCAGTCTTCAAGGGTCCAACTTTGGTCTTAACCATTTTTTTCCTCTTCACATACCTAAAGAAGCTTTTACTATCCTGCTTTATATTCCGAGCTAGTTTACCTTCGTACCTCATCTTTTTCCCCGTATTGCCTTTTTAGTTATCTCTTGTTGCTCTTTAAATGTTACCCCATCCTCTGGCTTCCCGCTCGGATTGGGAATGGCAGGGGGAGTTGAATTGCTGAGCCACCGGGAGGTCAGGTAGGTTCTTGCGGACCGAGCGGAGGTGTTCGTCGAAACGATCGCCCAACCTCCGCTTGGTCTCACCGATGTAGATCAGCTGACATCTAGAGCAGCGGATGCAGTAGATGAGGTTGGAGGAGATACAGGTGAACCTCTGTTGCACCTGGGACGACTGCTTGGGTCCTTGAATGGAGTCGAGGGGGGAGGTAATGGAACAGGTGTTGCATTTCTTGCGGTTGCAACGGAAAGTACCCGGGGAGGGGGTGGTACGGGAGGGAAGGGAAGAATTGACAAGGGAGTTATTTCCTTCGCTCCATAGATGCTGCTGCACCCGCTGAGTTTCTCCAGCATTTTTGTCTACCTTCGATTTTCCAGCATCTGCAGTTCCTTCTAGAACACAACTGACAATCCTGTACGTCTTTGGAGTGCGGGAGGAAACCGGAGCCCCTGGGAAAACCCACGCAGGTCACGGGGAACACGTACAAATTCTGTACAGGCAGCATCTATGGTCAGGATCGAACCCGGGTCACTGGCGGTGTGAGGCAGCAACTTGGTAAATGGCGTGGCCTCACAATAAGTGGTAGAAGCAGAATTAAGCCTGCGTTAGGATCAGACACGCAGCGAGCTAGCCAGAGGGCTGTCAGACCAGATCAACCCAGGTTACCAAGTGGCCGAAGGGAGGAACCAACCACAGAGGTTCAAGCAACAGCATCTTTATTTAAGCCAACCCACCTGGAAAGTTTAACCAGCCTGTTGGAATCCAATCTGGACTTTCCAACCCACCCCCCCCCCCCCCCCCCCCCCCCTTACCTCTCTGAACTGCTCCACCCATACGCTCCTGCCCGGTGCCTCAGGTCAGCTGATCAGCTGCTCCTGGATGTACCGAGGTCTAAGCGGAAGCTCAGAGTGGATAGAGCCTTCTCTGTTGCTGCTCCGGCACTCTGGAACACTCTGCCGTTGCACATCAGACAGGCCCCCTCACTGTCCATCTTCAATACCAGTATTAAAACACATTTTTATTCCTTGGCTTTCGACACTGCTTGAGCCTTTGCTCCTGTTTTTAGTGCTTTTAATGTTTTTTAATTTGTTTATTGTTTTTAGTCCTTCGTTTAATGTTTTTATTGTTATGTAATAATTTCTTGTCCATGATCAGTCATGTACAGCACTTTGTTGCAACTGTGGTTGTTTTAAAGTGCTCTATAAATAAAGTTATTTTAGTTATTATTATTACCTGCGGTTCATCGCGTGTTATCCACATGGAGTAACGTAGCAACAGTACGGGTCATGGGGTCGTGACCCGACTGCCGTGAAACCTCCCTAGAAGATCTTTGGTATAAACTGTGTATAAATTGTGAACTATTCCACGAAGGAAGTGATCTAGAATTCTGTCAACTCAACAGCTTCCTGTCCTTGTTCTGCTTAAGAAAGAAATGCAGATGCTGGGGAAATCGAAGGCAGACAAAAATGCTGGAGAAACTCAGCGGGCGAGGCAGCATCTATGGAGCAACGGAATATGTGACGTTTCGGGTCGAGACCCCTCTTCAGGCTCCTTATTGTTCTGCTGTTCACACACTATTCACACAGTCCCAGTTCTAGTTCAGTTCATTCATCTGCAATTATGAGATATTCATAGAGTTAAAGAATTTATTATTTTCATTTAATCCTTAATGTGTTTGCTACTGGAACAAGGAAATATTACTTGTGTTTGAAACATTTGATACAGCGACTGTATCAGTGTGATGTGGGCTGTTGCTTCACCTACAGGTGGCGTGGATGTACCGTTAAGGCAAAGATTCATCTCTGAGGAAAACTGAGTCCAGGGTTGTCCCTGTGAAGGAGCCGCCAATCTGATATAAGACATTTAACTGTGAAATACCTGCCCTTTAGTATTGGATAGATTGAGTGGAGGGTGTGTGGTGTTCCAAGTTTGCGGTGGGTGTGGTGCGTTTCCCCAGCCATCTCGCCCAGTGCATGTTGACCGGCGCAGTTCACCAGCCCTTGTTAGCAGAGGCTCTTGGTGCAGGTGTTAGCTGAGCGGGCGGCGCCTCCTTCAAGGAGAGCGAGAACAGGTCCCGTCAGCTGGGGAGCTGCGACCCACTCCTGACTGAAGCCTCTAGTTTGGCTGCGGTTCAAATGGTTGCAGATTCTCGTCATTATCACTGCCCGGTCACCCGATCCCGGCTCCCAACTGTGTGCCCTCACAGACTGGGACCAACCACAGAGGTTAAAGCGACAGGATCTTTATTTAAGCCAACCCACCTGGAAAGTTTCACCAGCTGTTGGAATCCAATCTGGACTTTCAACCCCCCCCCCCCCCCCCCCCCCCCCCCCCCACACACACACACACACACACAGCACATTCTCCTCGTGTCCATCAATCCAGGAGGGTTGTTTACGTAGACAATAGACAATAGGTGCAGGAGGAGGCCATTCGGCCCATCGAGCCAGCACCGTCATTCAATGTGATCATGGCTGATCATCCACAATCAGTACCCCGTTCCTGCCTTCTCCCCACATCTCCTGACTCCAGTGACCATGGGCTGTATCTTGAAGGCGTAGAAACTGGAGAGAGGGGGGGGGGATAAAGGGGAAAAGAGAGGGAGAGATTAATGTGATGGAGTGGAGGACAGGAGGGAGATTGAGGAGGCACAGTTACCTCAACCTCTCACGGTGGAGCAGCGGCGGAGTTGCCGCCTCACAGCGCCAGTGACCCGGCTTCTAACCTGCAAGCCCGCAGGTATTTGGAGTGTGGGCGGCAGGAAACCGGAGCACCCGGGGAAAACCCACGCAGGTCACGGGGAGAACGTGCAAACTCTGTACAGGCAGCGCCCGTGGTCAGGATGGAACCCGGGCCTCTGGTGCAGTGAGGCATCAACTCTACCAGTGCACCACCGTGCCGACCCACCCACCCATTGAAGCGCGACATTCCACCCCGCTGAGCAAATCGGCAAGATCACGGTTATTCCCGGAAATTGTGCTCAACAGGTTTGACAATTCTGCATTAGTCACACATCGATGGGGAACAGAGTGTACCTTCAATTCAATGGACAATTTCCAGGACACACCTGTAATTTTTCCCATTAAAAGACTGGGTAAGAGCTGCGGGATAAATGTCACGTACGTGGAGATGGGCCAAGACCTCAATGATAACAAAAGCGGACTAGTAATTCAAGTTCATGGACTAGTTAAATAAACAACAGATAATAGGTGCAGGAGTAGGCCATTCGAGCCAGCACCGCCATTCAATGTGATCATGGCTGATCATCCACAATCAGTACCCCGTTCCTGCCTTCTCCCCATATCCCCTGACTCCGCTATCCCTAAGAGCTCTATCTAACTCTTTGAAAACATCCAGAGAGCCAGCCTCCGCCGCCCTCTGAGGCAGAGAATTCCACACACACACAACTCTCTGTGTTAAAAGGTTTTTCCTCATCTCCGTTCTAAATGGCTTACCACTTATTCTGAAACTGTGGCCCCTGGTTCTGGACGCGCCAAACATTGGGAACATGTTTCCTGCCTCTAGTGTGTCCAAACCCTTAATAGTCTTATATGTTTCAATAAGATACCCTCTCATCCCTCTAAACTCCAGAGTATACAAGCCCAGCCGCTCCAATCTATCAGCATATGACAGTCCCTCCATCCCGGGACTTAACCTCGTGAACTCTAAACTGCTGGAGTCTTTCTACCGCTGTTCGGTAGAAAGCATACTGACTTACTGCATAACTGCCTGGTTTGGGAACTGTTCAGCAGCTGACAGATCAGCTCTCCAGAGGGTGATAAAAACTGCCCAGGGTATCATTGGACTCCCCTGCCCCCTCTGGAGGACATTTACCACTCCAGGTGCCGCAGCAGGACCTGTAATATCGTGAAAGACATTACACATCCTTGTCACCACCTTTTCACGCTGCTCCCCTCAGGAAAAAGGTACAGGTCGCTAAAGTCACGCACTGCCAGACTCAGGAACAGCTTTTACCCATCAGCAATCTTGGAACTGAACTCTGTCTCGGGAGCGGGTTATGGGAAAGGAGGGGGGGGGGGGTGGGATACAGTTAATTTATGTAAATGTGAATCCATGGGTGGGTTTGGGGGGGAGGGAGTGTAAGAAGTGTGAGTATGTGAATGTTTGAAGTTCTTTTAAATGGAGAGACACAGTAATCTCGTTGTATGTGACACAGGCAATGACAATAAAGCATTCTGATTCTGATTCTGATTCTGAACCTATGCTGCACTCCCTCAATAGCAAGAAAATGTCCTTCCTCATGTTTGGAGACCAAGACTGCACGCAATACTTCAGGTGTGGTCTCACTAGAGCCTTGTACAACTGCAGGAGGTCCTCTTTGCTCCTATACTCATCTCCTAGTGTTATGAAGGCCAACCATGGGATGCAGACCATCAACACATTGGCTTTCTTCACTGCCTGCTGTACCTGCATGCTTACTTTCATAGACTGATGAACAAGGACCCCCATCCCGTTGTACTTCCCCTTTTCCCAACTTGACACCATTTAGATAGTAATCTGCCTTCCTGTTTTTGCCACCAAAGTGGATAACCTCACATTTATCCACATTACACTGCATCTGTCATGCATCTGCCCACTCCCCCAACCTGTCCAAGTCACCCTGCATTCTCATAGCATCCCCCTCACAGTTCACACTGCCATCCAGCGTTGTGCCATCTGCAAATTTGCTCATGTTACTTTTAATCCCTTCATCTAAATCATTGATGTATATTGTAAATAGCTGCGGTCCCAGCACCGAGCCTTGCGGTACCCCACTAGTCACTGCTTGACATTATGAAAGGGGCCCGTTAATCCCTACTCTTTGTTTCCTGTCTGCCAACCACTTCTCTATCCATGTCAGCACTCTACCCCCAATACCATGTGCCCTAATTTTGCCCAATAATCTCCTATGTGGGACCTTATCAAATGTTTTCTGAAAGTCCAGATACACTACATCCACTGGCTCTCCCTTGACCATTTTCCCAGTTACATCCTCAAATAATTCCAGAATATTAGTCAAGCATGATTTCCCCTTCATAAATCCATGCTGACTCGGACCGATCCTGTTACTGCTATCCAAATGTGCCGCTATTTCATCTTTTATGTTTGACTCCAGCAGCTTCCCCACCACCGATGTCAGGCTAACTGGTCTATAATTCAGTTTTTTCCCTCCCGCCTTTCTTAAAAAGTGGGATAACATTAGCTACCCTCCAATCCGCAGGAACTGATCCTGAATCTATAGAACATTGGAAAATGATCACCAATACGTGCACGATTTCTAGAGCCACTTCCTTAAGTACCATGGGATGCAGACCATCAGGCCCTGTGGAATTATCAGCCTTCAGTCCCATCAGTCTACCCAACACCATTTCCTGCCTAATATGGATTTCCTTCAGTTCCTCTGTCACCCCAGATCCTCTGGCCACTACTGTATCAGGACGATTGTTTGGGTGCTCCTTAGTGAAGGCAGATCCAAAGTACCTGTTCAACTCATCTGTCCTTTCCTTGTTCCCTATAATAATTTCACCCTTTTCAGTCTTCAAGGGTCCAACTTTGGTCTTAACCATTTTTTCCCTCTTCACATACCTAAAGAAGCTTTTACTATCCTGCTTTATATTCCGAGCTAGTTTACCTTCGTACCTCATCTTTTTCCCCGTATTGCCTTTTTAGTTATCTTCTGTTGCTCTTTAAATGTTACCCCATCCTCTGGCTTCCCGCTCGGATTGGGAATGGCAGGGGGAGTTGAATTGCTGAGCCACCGGGAGGTCAGGTAGGTTCTTGCGGACCGAGCGGAGGTGTTCGTCGAAACGATCGCCCAACCTCCGCTTGGTCTCACCGATGTAGATCAGCTGACATCTAGAGCAGCGGATGCAGTAGATGAGGTTGGAGGAGATACAGGTGAACCTCTGTTGCACCTGGGACGACTGCTTGGGTCCTTGAATGGAGTCGAGGGGAGAGGTAATGGGACAGGTGTTGCATTTCTTGCGGTTGCAACGGAAAGTACCCGGGGAGGGGGTGGTACGGGAGGGAAGGGAAGAATTGACAAGGGAGTTATTTCAACAGAGAGCCAGCCTCCATCGCCCTCTGAGGCAGAGAATACCACACACACACAACTCTCTGTGTTAAAAAGTTTTTCCTCATCTCCGTTCTAAATGGCTTACCACTTATTCTGAAACTGTGGCCCCTGGTTCTGGACTCGCCAAACATTGGGAACATGTTTCCTGCCTATAGTGTGTCCAAACCTTTAATAGTCTTATATGTTTCAATAAGATACCCTCTCATCCCACAAAACTCCAGAGTATACAAGCCCAGCCGCTCCAATCTATCAGCATATGACAGTCCCTCCATCCCGGGAATTAACCTCGTGAACTCTAAACTGCTGGAGTCTTTCTACCGCTGTTCGGTAGAAAGCATACTGACTTACTGCATAACTGCCTGGTTTGGGAACTGTTCAGCAGCTGACAGATCAGCTCTCCAGAGGGTGATAAAAACTGCCCAGGGTATCATTGGACTCCCCCTGCCCCCTCTGGAGGACATTTACCACTCCAGATGCCGCAGCAGGACCTGTAATATCGTGAAAGACATTACACATCCTTGTCACCACCTTTTCACGCTGCTGCCCTCGGGAAAATGGTACAGGTCGCTAAAGTCACGCACTGCCAGACTCAAGAACAGCTTTTACCCATCAGCAATCTTGGAACTGAACTCTGTCTCGGGAGCGGGTTATGGGGAAGGAGGGGGGGGGTGGGATACAGTTAATTTATGTAAATGTGAATCCATGGGTGGGTTTGGGGAGGGAGGGAGTGTAAGAAGTATGAGTATGTGAATGTTTGAAGTTCTTTTAAATGGAGAGACACAGTAATCTCGTTGTTTGTGACACAGGCAATGACAATAAAGCATTCTGATTCTGATTCTGATTCTGAACCTATGCTGCACTCCCTCAATAGCAAGAAAATGTCCTTCTTCATGTTTGGAGACCAAGACTGCACGCAATACTTCAGGTGTGGTCTCACTAGAGCCTTGTACAACTGCAGGAGGTCCTCTTTGCTCCTATACTCATCTCCTAGTGTTATGAAAGCCAACCATGGGATGCAGACCGTCAACACATTGGCTTTCTTCACTGCCTGCTGTACCTGCATGCTTACTTTCATAGACTGATGAACAAGGACCCCCATCCCGTTGTACTTCCCCTTTTCCCAACTTGGCACCATTTAGATAGTAATCTGCCTTCCTGTTTTTGCCACCAAAGTGGATAACCTCACATTTATCCACATTACACTGCATCTGCCCACTCCCCCAACCTGTCCAAGTCACCCTGCATTCTCATAGCATCCCCCTCACAGTTCGCACTGTCATCCAGCTTTGTGCCATCTGAAAATTTGCTCATGTTACTTTTAATCCCTTCATCTAAATCATTGATGTATATTGTAAATAGCTGCGGTCCCAGCACCGAGCCTCGCGGTACCCCACTAGTCACTGCTTGACATTCTGAAAGGGGCCCGTTAATCCCTACTCTTTGTTTCCTGTCTGCCAACCACTTCTCTATCCATGTCAGCACTCTACCCCCAATACCATGTGCCCTAATGTTGCCCAACAATCTCCTATGTGGGACCTTATCAAATGTTTTCTGAAAGTCCAGATACACTACATCCACTGGCTCTCCCTTGACCATTTTCCCAGTTACATCCTCAAATAATTCCAGAATATTAGTCAAGCATGATTTCCCCTTCATAAATCCATGCTGACTCGGACCGATCCTGTTACTGCTATCCAAATGTGCCGCTATTTCATCTTTTATGTTTGACTCCAGCAGCTTCCCCACCACCGATGTCGGGCTAACTGGTCTATAATTCTGTTTTTTCCCTCCCGCCTTTCTTAAAAAGTGGGATAACATTAGCTACCCTCCAATCCGCAGGAACTGATCCTGAATCTATAGAACATTGGGAAATGATCACCAATACGTCCACGATTTCTAGAGCCACTTCCTTAAGTACCATGGGATGCAGACCATCAGGCCCTGTGGATTTATCAGCCTTCAGTCCCATCAGTCTACCCAACACCATTTGCTGCCTAATATGGATTTCCTTCAGTTCCTCTGTCACCCCAGATCCTCTGGCCACTACTGTATCAGGACGATTGTTTGGGTCCTCCTTAGTGAAGGCAGATCCAAAGTACCTGTTCAACTCATCTGTCATTTCCTTGTTCCCCATAATAATTTCACCCTTTTCAGTCTTCAAGGGTCCAACTTTGGTCTTAACCATTTTTTTCCTCTTCACATACCTAAAGAAGCTTTTACTATCCTCCTTTATATTCCGAGCTAGTTTACCTTCGTACCTCATCTTTTTCCCCGTATTGCCTTTTTAGTTATCTTCTGTTGCTCTTTAAATGTTACCCCATCCTCTGGCTTCCCGCTCGGATTGGGAATGGCAGGGGGAGTTGAATTGCTGAGCCACCGGGAGGTCAGGTAGGTTCTTGCCGACCGAGCGGAGGTGTTCGTCGAAACGATCGCCCAACCTCCGCTTGGTCTCACCGATGTAGATCAGCTGACATCTAGAGCAGCGGATGCAGTAGATGAGGTTGGAGGAGATACAGGTGAACCTCTGTTGCACCTGGGACGACTGCTTGGGTCCTTGAATGGAGTCAAGGGGGGGGGGGGTAATGGGACAGGTGTTGCATTTCTTGCGGTTGCAACGGAAAGTACCCGGGGAGGGGGTGGTACGGGAGGGAAGGGAAGAATTGACAAGGGAGTTATTTCCTTCGCTCCATAGATGCTGCTGCACCCGCTGAGTTTCTCCAGCATTTTTGTCTACCTTCGATTTTCCAGCATCTGCAGTTCCTTCTAGAACACAACTGACAATCCTGTACGTCTTTGGAGTGCGGGAGGAAACCGGAGCCCCCTGGGAAAACCCACGCAGGTCACGGGGAACACGTACAAATTCTGTACAGGCAGCATCTATGGTCAGGATCGAACCCGGGTCTGTGGCGGTGTGAGGCAGCAACTTGGTAAATGGCGTGGCCTCACAATAAGTGGTAGAAGCAGAATTAAGCCTGCGTTAGGATCAGACACGCAGCGAGCTAGCCAGAGGGCTGTCAGACCAGATCAACCCAGGTTACCAAGTGGCCGAAGGGAGGAACCAACCACAGAGGTTCAAGCAACAGCATCTTTATTTAAGCCAACCCACCTGGAAAGTTTAACCAGCCTGTTGGAATCCAATCTGGACTTTCCAACCCCCCCCCCCCCCCCCCCCCACCACCCCAACACACACAGCACCTTCTCCTCGTTTCCTTCAATCCATAGGAATGTAAGGACTGTCTCAAATTGGTTGACCACTCAATTCGACCATTGACAGGTTCGTTCCAGGCATTCTTGCGTTTTCAGGGCTGGCGCTATATTGAGTCAATAATTTAAATAGATACAATTGTGGACTAGTGTAGCCTGCAGTACGTTGTGGCCGACTGCTGACATATTTGACGGATTAATCTATATTACTAAAAGTCTCATCTTGACTACATCCTGTTGCACTGCATATTGATTTTAGAAAAAACACTGCCACTTACGGCTGTGATTTTTGACCATCTTACTCAGAGTCCCCCTCCGCTGGGCAGGACAACAGGATTTTTCCCATCAGTGAAAAATAAAAGTCTTTTTAATGTTTAAATAAAGTTGAGATTCTCTCTCCTGTCAATCACGCCATGAAGGCCACGTCCCTTCCGGTGGGAGGGGGAGGGAACTATAAAACTCGGAAGTGTTGAGTGACTCATTCAGTCTCTGCAAGATGGGGGGATCTAGAGGGTCACGTCTCTCAGTCTGAGCTGTGAATAACACTGAACACAATTCCACTAAACTGTGAGTTCCCTTAATGTGGTTTGAAAATGTAGTTTGAAAATGTAGTTTGAAAATGCAAAAGTGTTTTTTGGTTTGAAAATGCTAAAAGTGTTTTTGGCTTTGCAAATGATTGCTAAAAGTGTTGTTGGCTTTGCAAATGATTGCTAAGAGTGTGTTTTGGTTTGGAAATGCTTGCTTTTTGTGCTTTGAAAATGCTTCCTGAAAGTGCTTTTTGCTTTGAAAATGCTTGCGAAAAGTGTTGCTTGCTTTGAAAATGCTATAGTGTTGCTTGCTTTGAAAATGCTAAAGTGTGTGGCCTTTGCCTTTGGTTTGAAAATGCTAGTGTGAGGCCTTTGCCTTTGGTTTGAAAATGCAACAGCTGTGTTGCCTTATTGAAAAGTGCACTTGAGCTTAGCGGCCTTGCATCCCGCCTGAAGTGGCATCAAACTGCACTTGCGATTGTCGGCCTTGCACCCCGCCTGAAGTGGTATAACACTGCACTTGAGCTTGGCGGCCTTGCACACTGCCTGAAGTGGTAAAACACTTCACTTGAGCTTGGCGGCCTGGCACCCTGCCTGAAATGGAATTTCAAGGAATAGCCGTGAGTCAATTGCCAGCCCACCAGCCGTGAGTGAGTGAGCTGCCAGCACACCTTGCTTGAGTGATTGAGCCTCCAGCCCAAGGATCCATTCGGCCCACAATGTCCATTCTAGCCCTCTGGAAACCAGTCCCTTCAGCCCACAACACCCATACTAGCGCTCCAGGAATCCCCCCCCCCCCCCCACTGGCCAGCAATATTGGAATTAGTGGAGAGGTGGAATATAGCGTTGGGGGACCAGCCCTCCCGAGTGAACCTGGGATCCAACGGGTCCCACTTAGTCTAGTTTATTTACAAATCTCACTGAAATGAATACGCAGGTCCGTACACACAGTCGCTCAGCTGGCGAGAGTGTTTATCGGAAATGACCTGGGCAGTTGTAATACCGAGTTCGCTTATTAAAGGACGTTCCTTTCGGAAGGAGACGAGGAAGAATTTCTTTAGTCCGAGGGAGGTGATCCTGTGGAATTCATTGTCACAGACGGCTTTGGAGGCCAAGTCAATGGATATTTTTAAGGCAGAGATAAATTCTTGATTAGTAGGGGTGTTAGAGGTTATGGGGAGAAGGCAGGAGAATGGTTATAGGAGGGAGATATAGATCAGCCGTGATTGAATGACGGAGTAGACCTGATGGGCAGAATGGCCTTATTCTGCTTCCAATTTGCTTTTTTGTTTGTTATTGATTTGAATGAAGTTTTGGAGCAGGTTACATATATATATATATATATACAGCTTCAGTAACTCCAACACAAGGCTGTGGAGGCGAAGTGAATTGATATTTTTACCGCAGAGATAGATAGATTCAAGTCAAAAAGTAAAGTCAAGAGAGTTTCTTGTCATGTGTCCCAGATAGGACAATAAAATTCGTGATTGCTGCAGCAGAACAGAGTATTGTAAATACAGATACAGAATAGTTCAGTGTGTCTATATAGCATAGACCACATATATACACACATAAATAAACAGATAAACTGCAATAGGCTGTTATAGTTCAGAGTTTGTTTGATGTCGTATTTAGTAGCCTGATGGCTGTGGGGAAGAAGCTGCTCCTGAACCTGGATGTTGCAGATTTCAGGCTCCTGTACCTTCTACCTGAAGGTAGCGGGGAGATGAGTGTGTGGCCAGGATGGTGTGGGTTCTTGATGATGTTGGCTGTCGGCCTTTTTGAGGCAGCGACAGCGATAGATCCCTTCGATGGTGGGGAGGTCAGAGCCGATGATGGACTGGGCAGTGGTCACAACATTCTGCATTCTTTTCCGCTCCTGGTCGCTCAAGTTGCCATACCAAGTCACGATGCAACCAGTCAGTATGCTCTCAACTGTGCACTTGTACAAGTTCGAGAGAGTCCTCTTTGATATACCGACTCTCCGTAATCTTCTCAGGAAGTAGAGGCGCTGATGTGCTTTTTTTTATAATTGCATCAGTGTGCTGGGACCAGGAAAGATCTTCGGAAATATGCACGCCCAGGATTTTGAAGTTATTGACCCTTTCCACCATCGACCCGTTGATATAAACGGGATTGTGGATCCCTATCCTACCCCCCAAAGTCCACAATCAGTTTCTTGGTTTTCCTGGTGTTGAGAGCCAGGTTATTGTGCTGGCACCATTTGGTCAATCGGTCAATCTCCCTTCTATACTCGAACTCATCCCCATCAATGATACGTCCCACAGCAGTGGTGTCGTCGGCGAACTTGATGATGGAGTTTGCACTATATCCGGCTGCACAGTCATGAGTATAGAGTGAGTACAGCAGGGGGCTGAGCACGCAGCCTTGAGGTGCTCCCGTGCTGATTGTTATCGAGGATGACACATTTTCACCAATATGGACAGACTGTGGTCTGTGAATGAGGAAGTCGAGGATCCAATTGCAGAGGGATGCGCAGAGACCCAGATCTGAGAGCTTGGTAACCAGCTTGGATGGGATGATTGTGTTAAATGCTGAACTGTAGTCAATGAATAACAGCCTGACATATGAGTGTTTGTTGTCCAAGTGGTCCAGAGCGGAGTGGAGGGCCAGCGAGATCGCATCCATCGTTGATCTGTTGTGGCGGTAAGCGAACTGCAGTGGGTCCATGTTTTTGTCGAGGTAGGAGTTGATTTGCTCCATGATCAACCTCATAAAGCACTTCATCACCACAGGCGTTAGTGCCACTGGTCGATAGTCATTGAGGCACGTCACCTTGCGCTTCTTGGGCACTGGTATTATTGATGCCCTTTTAAAGCAGGTGGGAACCTCAGACCATATAACCATATAACAATTACAGCACGGAAACAGGTCATCTCGGCCCTACAAGTCCGTGCCGAACAACGTTCCCCCTTAGTCCCACCTGCCTGCACTCATACCATAACCCTCCATTCCCTTCTCATCCATATGCCTATCATATTTATTTTTAAATGATACCAACGAACCTGCCGCCACCACTTCCACTGGAATCTCATTCCACACCGCTACCACTCTCTGCGTAAAGAAGTACCCCCTCATGTTACCCCTAAACTTCTGTCCCTTAATTCTGAAGTCATGTCCTCTTGTTTGAATCTTCCCTATTCTCAAAGGGAAACGCTTGATCACATCAACTCTGTCTATCCCTCTCATCATTTTAAAGACCTCTATCAAGTCCCCCCTTAACCTTCTGCGCTCCAGAGAATAAAGACCTAACTTATTCAACCTATCTCTGTAACTTAGTTGTTGAAACCCAGGCAACATTCTAGTAAATCTCCTCTGTACTCTCTCTATTTTGTTGACATCCTTCCTATAATTGGGCGACCAAAATTGTACACCATACTCCAGATTTGGTCTCACCAATGCCTTGTACAATTTTAACATTACATCCCAGCTTCTATACTCAATGCTCTGATTTATAAAGGCTAGCATACCAAAAGCTTTCTTTACCACCCTATCTATATGAGATTCCACCTTCAAGGAACTATGCACGGTTATTCCCAGATCCCTCAGTTCAACTGTATTCTTCAATTCCCTACCATTTATCATGTACGTCCTATTTTGATTTGTCCTGCCAAGGTGTAACACCTCACATTTATCAGCATTAAACTCCATCTGCCATCTTTCAGCCCATTTTTCCAAATGGCCTAAATCACTCTGTAGACTTTGGAAATCCTCTTCATTATCCACAACACCCCCTATCTTGGTATCATCTGCATACTTACTAATCCAATTTACCACCCCTTCATCCAGATCATTGATGTACATGACAAACAACAAAGGACCCAACACAGATCCCTGAGGCACCCCACTAGTCACCTGCCTCCAACCCGACAAACAGCCATCCACCATTACCCTCTGGCTTCTCCCATTCAGCCACTGCTGAATCCATCTTGCTATTCCTGCATTTATACCCAACAGTTTAACCTTCTTAACCAACCTTCCACGAGGAACCTTGTCAAAGGCCTTACTGAAGTCCATATAGACAACATCCACTGCTTTACCCTCGTCAATTTCCCTAGTAACATCTTCAAAAAATTCAAGAAGATTAGTCAAACATGACCTTCCAGGCACAAATCCATGTTGACTGTTCCTAATCAGACCCTGTTTATCCAGATGCTTATATATATTATCTCTGACCTCAGAAATGAGAGGTGAAAATGTCCATAAAAACTCCAGCAAGTTGGTCCGCACAGGTTTTAAGAACACGACCGGCGTGGGGCACATGTTGAAATCTGCTGTGTGCTTGCATGTGCATGAATCAATAACCTGGCCGTTCATCATGTGAAATATGACCACACCCAGGCTGGATGGGAGTAGTTGTTGACTTTTACACTTTGTATGTTGAGACTTGTACTTATCCTGCAACACTGACAAACAAAGATCGTAGTATCTCTCTGGTATCTTTGCTGACAACCCACACAGCCTAGTTTGAAATGTCTGCAGCTAAATACAGCACCCTCAAATATATAATGTCTGGGATATTATTTATTTATTTGCTTCTGTATTCCACAATTTGAGATCAAAATCTCATGTGGTTAAAGTGGACATTGTCAGATTTTAATAAAGGCCATTTTGAGACAGTTTGGTTTCACCATGTTGTACTTGGAGATAACATATATATAATATAAATACAGGGTTCTACCGTGAGATCATGAGCTTCACCTTCGGGGAGAGAAAAGAGCGAGAGAGAGAGAGAGAGAGGAAAAGCTAGGACCATGGTGTGTGGACAGGATGAGGTTTCTTTCGAATAGCAAAGGGGCGTAAGAGTTCTTCTGTATTGTTTCTTTATTGATAGTTTCTGTGTTTTACTTTTTGTGTTTGCTTTTACATTTAATAATAATTTTTTTTTGCGCTCTTCAAGACATTTGGCTCCTTCGGGCTAATGGAATCAACGGGTATTTGGGGCTAAAAGCAGGAACTGGCAGCAATCTACCGCCACGTTCCCTAAGATCTGGAAGAAGTGATCCGGACACGGAAACGTCACCAGTCTACGTTCTCCAAGAGATGTCGCCTGATCACCCGAGTTACTCCACAGATGGTTCCTGACTCACCCTGAGTTACTCCACAGATGTTGCCTAGACCAGCCTGAGGTTACTCCACAGATGTTGCCTGACCCACATGAGTTATCCACAGAGTTGCCTGACACACCTGAGTTTACTTCCAGAGATGTTGCCTGATCAACCTGAGTTTTCTCCACATATGTTGCCTGACCACCTGAGTTACTCCACAGATGTTGCCTGACCACCTGAGTTACTCCAGAGATGGTGCCTGATCACCTGAGTTTCTCCACAGATGTTGCCTGACCACCTGACTTACTCCACAGATGTTGCCTGATCACCTGAGTTACTCCATAGATGTTGCCTGACCACCTGAGTTACTCCACAGATGTTGCCTGACCACCTGAGTTACTCCGGAACTTTGTGGGAAGATGTTTGTTACCAGCACCTGATGTTCCTTGCATCAACTGCCCTGATTCCTTCTCTCCCGTTTGGTAACTCCAGCATTTCGTGCGTATCTCTTTCACAATTATGGTTTCATTCTCATCTCTTCCAGTAATTCAGGTTTACTCTATCATGTAGTCATCAGTAACGCGATCTTTTCCTTGCCTCCTCCCCCTACCTCTGTAAGACCATCCCATAGTCAAAATCACAAGGGATTTTCAATAAAGGCTCAGTGTGCTGGCGTAACTCGGCGAGTCCGACAGCATCTCTGGAGAACACGGACTGGTGACGTTTCCAGTTGGGATCCTTCTACAGATTTCAGGGAATCTGAAAACTTCTGTTTGAAATTTTTCCAGTTCGCTCTCTTGCCCTCGAAGCTCAGCTGTTCAAATCCAAAGATGAATTGCCTTGTGGTCCTGGTAGCTGGTCTCATTCTCAGTGCCTCTCCGGGTAAGGAAATATAACTATTTTGTTGTCCTCTAGTTTAACTGTGGAAAGGCATTTTAGATTCTCAAGTGGGATTGGAATTCTTGGTTAAACATTAAGCTGTGTGTTCGTTCACATGTAGAGAGTTTGTTACTGAATATGGAGTTAGTTATTGTCAAGTCCAGAGTGTTTTATTGTTATATGTCCCAGATAGAAGGAATGGTGACGTTTCAGGTCGAGACCAATGTTCCATCTAATTTTTAGTAGTTTGTATGCGCAGAAATCTTGTATATTGCAATATTTTATGCTGTTACAAATGTGTGTGTGCACTGAATTCTTGTGCAAGTATAAATCTGAAATTGTTTCACAATATTTTTGCCATAGCCTCTCTCGCATGGCTAATAAAACTATATTGCCATTTTAATATAATACAAATATCATATTTGTAGAAATATGAATGCAATATGAATGTAGAAATATTATATTGTATTCAGTTAAGATTTTATCCTATACCAAGAAGTTTGAACTACTTTGTTCAGTTTGTTGTACCATTTAATAAAACATCAATGTATTTGTAAATGTAAATTGGAAAGAGCCCTGGTTTTCAAGGGAAATTGGACACTTGGTTCGGAAAAGGAGAGAGATCTACAATAATTATAGGCAGCATGGAGTAAATGAGGTGCTTGAGGAGTATAAGGAATGTAAAAAGAATCTCAAGAAAGAAATTAGAAAAGCTATAAGAAGATATGAGGTTGCTTTGGCAAGTAAGGTGAAAGTAAATCCAAAGGGTTTCTACAGCTATATTAATAGCAAAAGGATAACGAGGGATAACATTGGTCCATTAGAGAGACTGAATGGACAGCTATATGCAGAGCCAAAAGGGATGGGGGAGATATTGAACAATTTATTTTCCTCGGTATTCACCAAGGAGAAGGATATTGAATTATGTGAGGTAAGGGAAACTAGTAGAGTAGCTATGGATACTATGAAATTCAAAGAAAAAGAAGTACTGACACATTTGAAAAATATAAAAGTGAATAAGTCTCCAGGTCCTGACAGGATATTCCCTAGGACATTGAGGAAAGTTAGTGTAGAAATAGCAGGGGCTATGACAGAAATATTTCAAACGTCATTAGAAACGGGAATAGTGCCCGAGGATTGGCGTACTGCGCACGTTGTTCCAAGAGTTCAAGGGTTCCAGGGTTCCAAGAGTAAACCTAGCAATTATAGGCCTGTTAGTTTGACTTCCATGGTGGGCAAATTAATGGAAAAGATACTTAGAGATAATATATATAAGCATCTGGATAAACAGGGTCTGATTAGGAACAGTCAACATGGATTTGTGCCTGCAAGGTCATGTTTGACTAATCTTCTTGAATTTTTTAAAGAGGTTACTAGGGAAATTGATGAGGGTAAAGCAGTGGATGTTGTCTATATGGACTTTAGTAAGGCCTTTGACAAGGTTCCTCGTGGAAGGTTGGTTAAGAAGGTTCAACTGTTGGGTATAAATGCAGGAGTAGCAAGATGGATTCAACAGCGGCTGAATGGGAGACGCCAGAGAGTAATGGTGGATGGCTGTTTGTCGGGTTGGAGGCAGGTGACGAGTGGGGTGCCTCAGGGATCTGTGTTGGGTCCACTGTTGTTTGTCATGTACATCAATGATCTGGATGAAGGTGTGGTAAATTGGATTAGTAAGTATGCAGATGATACCAAGATAGGGGGTGTTGTGGATAATGAAGTAGATTTACAAAGTCTACAGAAAGATTTAGGGCATTTGGAAGAATGGGCTGAAAGATGGCAGATGGAGTTTAATGCTTATAAGTGTGAGGTGCTACATCTTGGCAGGACAAATCAAAATAGGAAGTACATGGTAAATGGTAGCAAATTGAGGAATGCAGTTGAACAGAGGGATCTAGGAATAACTGTGCATAGTTCCCTGAAGGTGGAATCTCATATAGATAGGGTGGTAAAGAAAGCTTTTGATATGCTAGCCTTTATAAATCAGAGCATTGAGTATAGAAGTTGGGATGTAATGTTAAAATTGTACAAGGCATTGGTGAGAGTGGTAGCTGTGTGGAATGTGGTGGAGGCAGTGGAAGTGCTGGAGGCAGGTTCGATGTTATCATTTAAAAATAAATTGAATAGGTATATGGATGAGAAGGGAATTGAGGGTTATGGTCTGAGTGCAGGCTGATGGGACTAGGGGAAAATAATTGTTCGGCAAGGACGTGTAGGGCCGAGATGGTCTGTTTCCGTGCTGTAATTGTTATATGGTTATATGGTTATATTTGTTCTCATCCCACCTCTCTCCTCCACCTCTCCCCTCCTCCCTCACCCCTCCTCCCTCTCCACACCCCTCTTTCCTCCGCATCTCCCCTCCCCCTCTTCATCCCCCCCCCCCTCACCCCTCCTCTCCCCTCCCCCTCTCTCCTTCCCTTTCCCCATTCCATCTCCACCCATCTCTCCCTTTTGTCCATCCCCTCCATCCCCACCTCCCTCTCCCTCCTCTCCAAGGTCCAGTCCCGTCTATGTACTCAGCGGGACTGGCAGCATGCATCTCTGGAGAGAAGGATTAGGTGATGTTTTGGGTCGAGTCCATTTTGCAGACTGAGAGTCAGGTGAAAGGGGAAGGAGGGAAATAGACGGTGATGTAGAGAGATATAAAACAAACAAGTGGGACCCGTTGGGCCCCGTTCCCCCAACGCAATATTCCACCACTCACCCATAGCCCCCAACAGTGCAGGCGTGGCTCTCCCTCCTCTTCACCCTCTCTCTTCACTCCCTCCCTCCCCTTTTCCCTATCCTCAGTCACGCCCTCCGTTACTTACAAAATCACAATTTGTCCTATGATCAGCTCCAACATGGCCATATGTGGACCTATCTATATTCTGTACATCTCTATTGTTGTGTCACTTCCCAATTCTCGTACCAGATCCCTGTACTGTGTCCAGATATTACTTCTCAAATTTCTATAATTCCGCAATTTAGCTACGTCATGTTTCAACACTTAGCTCCTGGTCACGTACGCATTAACCCTTGATCCTTCCTCAAAAAAATGAGATCCCATTGTGATGTCATTGTGGGGTGGAACACTGTTGAAGGGCAGTCAGGTTTTTTCAAGTGTTTTTTTCGTTTTAATCATGAATAACTTGCAAATTATGGCATCAATCTGAACAAATTTTATTTTTTTGCATATCATAGGACAATGGTGAGTAAGGTGGTATAAAAATTCTAGCGCTATCATGTACCGTTTACAAAACTGGCACACAAATATAGAAACAAAATGATAGATTTAGTAATATAATAATAGACCAATTCGGACCCGTTGGGTCCCAGTCAGATGGGAGGACTGGTCCTCCCACACAACCCATTCCCCCAACGCAATATTCCACTACTCATCCATAGCCTCCAACTACACAGGGGCTGCTTATTTCGCCTTATTCACCCTCCCTCATTTACAACTTAAAAAAAGTGCAATTGCACTTGCTAGCTGGCTGAGCTCATGGTACTGTGACTTTAAAAAAATGTAATTGCTCTTAAAAAAATCTTTGCTGCCAGGAATATATAAAAAAGGGATTGCAATATTGTAGATGGCAATTGCACATGCTAGTGCTGGCAGGACTGAGTGTCCCGGGATTTCAACATTGCAGCTGGTAGGGTTACATTCCCATTGTGAAGTCAAAGCTGCAGAAAGAAACATTTGGATTTTTGAAATAAAATATGTGAAATAACTGGTGAAATATGACATCAATCTGAACGAAACTTAATGGAAACACACCACAGGACAATTGTGAGTAAGGTGGTCCAAAAATTGTAGCACTATCGTGTACCATTTTAGTGTGATTTGAAGGTCTCACTCACACGCAGACATCCAAACAAACAAGACGAGAGTTTTAGTAATACATGGATTGAAGATAGATGAATGAAAGATATGCAAAAAAGTAAAAATGAAAGAAGAAACGTGCCATTGTTAGCTGTGGGCGAGGTGAGAATGAGTTACAAACAATGAGAGTCGAGAAGACGACTTTTAAACCATTACAACCAGTTGGGATTTGGGAGGGTCTCGACGAAAACATCACCTGTACCTCTTCTCCAGAGCGGCTGCCTGACCCGCTGAGTTACTCCAGCATTTTGTGTCAGTATTGTTCTATGTTTATTGAAAGGAGTTGCTCGTTTTCAGAGCAGCGGCAGAACGAGCTACAGGTGTCTCTCACACAACCTCTTGTGTTTTGTTCTCAATGTACAGGTAACACTTTGGAGTGTTACTCCTGCTCAGGATCAACGGAAAGATGCGTGACTGATACTGTTAACTGCACTGCGGGGCAGCAATGCTTCCTTCTGGTTGCAGAGGCTTGTAAGTACGAATGAATTTGAGATGCACACCTCTATTTAGAGATATAGCTTGTTCCATGCACCCACCACCCTTTGTGTGAAAAGGTTACCCCTCAGATTCCTATTAAATCTTTTCTCCTTCACCTTAAACCTATGTCCTCTGGTCCTCGATTCCCCAGCTCTGGGCAAGAGACTCTGAGTATCTACCCAATCTATTGAGGATCACCCCCTCAACCTCCTGCGCTCCATGGAATAGAGACCCAGCATGCTCAACCTCTCCCTATAGCTCACACCCTCTAGACCTGGCAACATCCTCGTAAAGATGTTAAGACTGTACGATTCTGTGAATAAATAGCTGATTCACTCATAGAAATGTGAAAACTCAGTGGCATTCACACAGGGTGGTGGGTGTATGGAACAAGATGCCAGAGGAGGTAGTTGAGGCAGGGACTATCGCAATGTTTAAGACACAGTTAGACAGGTACTTGGATCAGACAGGTTTGGGGGATATGGACCAAGCACAGGCAGGTGGGACTAGTGTAGCTGGGACATTGTTGGCCGGTGTGGGCAAGTTGGGCTGAAGGGCCTGTATCCACGCTGTAACACTCTACAATGATACATGAACTATGAATATAGAAATTATTTAACTGTCCATTCTGTTTTTCCAGCTGGTGTAAAGGCTTACGGCGCTGGATGTGTTCGCCCTGCTGATTGTAATGTCCAGCAAACTGTCCCAGGAGCCTCAGTCTCTGTCAGCTGTTGTGATACTGACCTCTGCAACGCGAGTGACCAAGTTAAATGATCTCTTCTTCTGTTCCCTGCTCTGGTCTCAGTCTGGTTTGCAATATTTATGTGAAGCAAGTGCATAATAATAATGCACAGTGCAATCTTCTGGGTGCTTTTTGTCTGAAGATCAGGGATAATGAGTTTTAACACTTGATTTCCAAGAGATGAGCAACTTAATCTAACAGATGTGCAAATCCTTTTCATTCCAAAATCAGTAACCCTCATCCAGGTTCAGGATTAGTTCATCGATGGTGGTTAGTTCTATGGGTTCTGTAATTCCTCAATCTTCCAATTTACTATTTAGTTTGTTATTGATTTGAATTATGTTTTGGAGCAGGTTACATATATATATATATATATACATACAGCTTCAGTAACTCCAACACAAGGCTGTGGAGGCCAAGGGAATTGATATTTTTACAGCAGAGATAGATAGATTCTTGATTAGGGCGGGTGTCAGGGGTTATGTGGAGAAGGCAGGAGAATGGGGTTGGGAGGGAGAGATAGATCAGCCGTGAGTGAATGGCGAAGTAGACTTGATGGGCCGAATGGCCTAGTTCTGCTCCTATCACCTACTGCATGATCTTATAACATTGTGTTTATCTCAGGAGGCTAGACAAGCATGTTATGATGGCAGCACATGGACAACCTCCTTCAAGTTGACAAAGGCAAAGCTAATCCTTTCAAAAGAGAGCTAGACAGGGCTCCTAAAGATAGCGGAGTCAGGGGTATATGGGGAGAAGGCAGGAACGGGGTACTGATTGGGGATGATCAGCCATGATCACATTGAATGGCGGTGCTGGCTCGAAGGGCCGAATGGCCTCCTCCTGCACCTATTGTCTTTTGTCTAATACACCATGCTTGCTATTTGCAATATTTTAATGATCTGTATAATAATAATAATTATGTAACTTGGAGCGTGTACTATTACTACTCTGTTCATCTGTTGCCGCATCTCAATAAAGTACTGATTTTCAAAATAAAATGTGAGTGTATTCCTTTCTTTCATAAGTTCCAGGAGCAGGATGAAGCCATTCGGCCCATCAAGACTACTCCGTCCCTTCAATCATGGCCGATCTATCTTTCCCTCTCAACCCCATTCTCCCCATAACCCCTGACACTTGTACTAATCAAGAATCTGTCAAAGCCTCTATCAAAGTCTTCAAAGCAAGTTAATAAACTGTCTCACATGTTATTATTACTACACTGTGTAATTCTGCGGCACGGTGGCGCAGCGGTAGAGTTGATGCCTCGCAGCGCCAGAGACCCGGGTTCCATCCTGACCATGGGTGCCGTCTGTATGGAGTTTGCACGTTCTCCCTGTAACTGTGTGGGTTTTCTCGGTGCTGCGGTTTCCTGCCACACTCCAAAGACGTCCAGGTTTGTAGGTTCATTGCCTTGGTACAATTGTAAATCTCATCTTGTCTGTGAGTGAGCGTGTTTGTTTGTTTGCCAGCTTATCATGATATGAACTCTGCCAACACGGTACATTGTAGCACTAAAAGGCCACCTTGCTCACCATTGTCCTGTGTCAAGTTTCGTTCAGATTGATGTTATATTTTACAAGATATAGACATTTAAAATTTTACAAAACCTCACTTTCTACCATATTACTAAAACACTCATCTTGTCTGTGTGCATGTGATGTCCTGAATTACGCCAAAACGGTACACAATAGTGCTACAATTTTGGACCACCTTACACACAATTGTCGTGGTGTGTTTTATCCCAGTTTCCTTCATATTGATGTTATATTTTACAAGTTATTCACATTTTTAACTTCATATAATAATAACTTCAAGTGCAGTAGCAGTTGGCAGCTATGACATCACAATGGAATCTCATTAAATTGCAAATCTGGGATCGCTAATCTCATTTAGAATTATCCCTGTGAGGGGGTGGGATGGGGGGACATCACCCCCAATGTGAGGTTTCATTTAAAAAACATTGCGCTGTTCATTGTGGCGGGGTGGAATAGTGTGGGGGGATCATTTACAAAATTAATTCGAGATTTTAATTGTTTAGAGGTGGGATGGGGGGAGGTGAGCAGAGTCGTTTTCCACCTCCCCCCCCCCCCCCCCCCCCCCCCCCCCCCGCACATGGGTTTGATTGAGAATTGTTATTTAAATATTGTGTTTAGTGGCGGAGTGGGATAGGGTAGCAGTCATCATTCTCCTGTGGTGTGGTGTATCAAATTTTGTTCACATTTATGGTATATTTTACAAGTTCATCACATTTAAAACTTCACAAAATGCCACTTTGAGAAAAATGTCTTCCATCTGCAATGGCAGTTAGCAGCTATGACGTCACAATGGGATCTAATTTACATAAATTGCCCGTCAACAGTGTTACACCCAGTGCAATGAGATATTTTTAAAATTGTTGTAAGGAGAGGGAGCGAGTGCGGGAGGGGAGGAGGAGAAATGTTATTTAAACAATGTGTTTAGTGGGGTGGAGTGGGTTAGGGGAGAGGTGAGGAGTGGGGGATCAGGGAGAGAGAGGGAGTGGATGGGGGTAGGGAGTGGAGAGTGGTTATGGAAGGAGGGAGGGAGCGACAGGGGGGTGTTGTGGAGAATGAAGAGGATTTCCAAAGTCTACAGAGTGATTTAGGCCATTTGGAAAAATGGGCTGAAAGATGGCAGATGGAGTTTAATGCTGATAAATGTGAGGTGTTACACCTTGGCAGGACAAATCAAAATAGGACGTACATGGTAAATGGTAGGGAATTGAAGAATACAGTTGAACAGAGGGATCTGGGAATAACCGTGCATAGTTCCTTGAAGGTGGAATCTCATATAGATAGGGTGGTAAAGAAAGCTTTTGGTATGCTAGCCTTTATAAATCAGAGCATTGAGTATAGAAGCTGGGATGTAATGTTAAAATTGTACAAGGCATTGGTGAGACCAAATCTGGAGTATGGTGTACAATTTTGGTCGCCCAATTATAGGAAGGATGTCAACAAAATAGAGAGAGTACAGAGGAGATTTACTAGAATGTTGCCTGGGTTTCAACAACTAAGTTACAGAGATAGGTTGAATAAGTTAGGTCTTTATTCCACTTTAGCCTGAATTACACCAAAGCAGTACACTAGAGCGCTAAAACATTTGGACCACTTTCCTCGCCATTTTCCTGTGGTATGGTGTATCACGTTTCGTTCACATTGATGGTATATTTTACAAGTTATTCACATTTAAAACTTTACAAAATGCCACTTTGAGAAAATGTGGATCTCATTTACATAAATTGCTTGTCAGCAGTGTCCACTGGCAGTTAGCCGCATATGACGTCACAATGGAATATCATTTACATAAACTGCCCGTCAACAGTGTTCCACCCAGGGCTAGCGAGAGGGTCGTCAGATCAGATCAGCCCAGGTTGCCGAGTGGCCGAAGGGCAGATTTTAATGTGTTGTTATTAAACTGTTCCATCTGTGCGGCATCTCTGGAGAACATGGATAGGTACAAAGTGCTGGAGTAACTCAGTGGGTCAGGCAGCATCTCTGGAGAACACAGATAGGTACAAAGTGCTGGAGTAACTCAGCGGGTCAGGCAGCATCTCTGGAGAACATGGATAGGTACAAAATGCTGGAGCAACTCAGCGGGTCAGGCAGCATCTCTGGAGAACATGGACAGGTACAAAATGCTGGAGTAACTCAGTGGGTCAGGCAGCATCTCTGGAGAACACAGATAGGTACAAAGTGCTGGAGTAACTCAGTGGGTCAGGCAGCATCTCTGGAGAACATGGATGGATATTGATAAACATAACAAAGATATCAATCAATCAATCAATCAATCAACCTTTATTGTCATCTTGCAAAGCAACAGTTGTACAGTGCAAAATGAGAAGACGTTTCCCAGGGAATACCGGAGCATCGCACATAAATCTTAAACATTTCACATATAATAACAGTAAAAACAATCCCTGATGAAACAGTTAACAGCAGGTAAAACAGCAACATTAAAATACAGTAAAAACTGTCATTAAAGTGTCCAGGGCAGCTGATTTGAGTGGCCAGTGCCAGAGTTATTATATTGTCAGGGCAAAGCCGCAGAATCAGGTGACTGTGAGTACAGAGTGACTGAGATATTGATACAGAGGGATCAGGATTACATTAATACCAGGTATAACCTAAATATGAGTCCAGTGTCAAAATACACAGTGAATAGAGACCCCCCGGTCTCTATGTAAATATAATTAAATCTTTAAAAGAAAACTTATATATGTAGAAAAAAAACAAAAAAGATTAAAAAAAAGAAAAAAAAAAGGGAAAAACAAAACCCCACCTAAACTAAAGAAAAACAAAACAAAGCAAAACAGAATCTGAGCTGAGAATTTCAACAATTTAAGTCTGTTTGTCGTCATGTCCGTTCCACCCTATAGAGGTAAAATAGTTTTATAGAGAGGGAGTAATTTATGTTGTGTGAAAGTGTTGAATACATTTCCCCCAAGTCTTCTCAAATTTAACCAAGGGTTCAACAATGTCCAAACCACGCGAATAATCTTTTTCTGCTTTCAGTTTCAATTCCGACTTCCAATTAGTTTTTCGTGAAACAGACCACATCTCTGCGAGGCAGTCTACCACAACTGAAGGCTGTTACACAACACGAATAACCCGTTACAAACTGCCGGGAGCAATCAGCAGTCATCAGTAATTGGGTCTTTTCCTTGCCTCTGTAAGACCATCCCATGGTCAAAATCACAAGGGATTTTCAATAAAGGCTCAGAGTGCTGGCGTAACTCGGCGAGTCGGGCAGCATCTCTGGAGAACAATCTGGTGACGTTTCCAGTTGGGATCATTCTACAGATTTCAGGGAGAGAGAGAGAGAGGGGGGGGGAGAGGGGGAGAGAGAGAGAGAGAGAGAGAGAGACAGGGAGAGAGAGAGAGAGAGACAGGGAGAGAGAGGGGGAGAGAGAGGGAGAGAGAGAGAGAGAGAGAGAGAGAGAGAGAGAGAGTGAGAGT